>NW_011494772.1:5114366-5142143 GCF_000754665.1 Bison bison bison | reverse complement strand
ATGGAGCTTAAATTCTCAGTGCTTACATATTCAGTGCAGAAACTTGAAAGATATATGAATGTTAATATACCAAAATAAAATCACTTAGAAATCTCGTGTTAATAATTTATGGATGTATATATTTTTGAATGCTTTTATGAGTATCTGAGTTTTGCAGTTTTCAGATTATCATTGTAGCTTGTGTCATCTTTCTTGTTTGTATTTCATAAATAATTTCTCATATCATGTTCTTCCTCACCATAGTATATAATGGTGTACTTTTCATCCTGTGTTGTATGCTAATTTTCTTATTCCTTATCATTGAGTGTTTAAGTTACTTCCAGTTTTTCAGAAATGTATATTAATATATAAACTATGAAGAACATCCTGTGATGAAAATTCTTGTGTACACTCTTGATTATTTCTGTCCAATAAATTCAGTTATATAGAATATTTGGATCAATGATTATAGATATTTTTAAGACTTTTGTAGGTTCTTCTATAAGGCTGTTTCAATGTAAAATTCCATCAATAATGCTTGAGGGTCCAGGTTCACTAAAACCTTGCCTTTCAGACATTTTTCTTTGCAAATATGATAGATAAAATTGTTCTCTCCTAATAATCTTGAATTTTATTTCTAGTGAGGCTAAAGCTTTTGTTATGTGAGTATTGGCTTATTTTTCTTCCTTTTTTGAATTGCTTGCTCCTGTTGTTTAAGTGTTTTTTCTTTTGGAATGCTCTTTTTGTTGATAATTGAGAACCTATTATATATGAAGATAATTGTCCTCTTTTCATGTCACTGCGTGTGTACATACCAAAAGATTTCCCATTTTTACATAGCAAAACTGTAGAAGAAACCTCCATGGTTTCTTAGTGATTCCTTTAGGATAGAAACAAATGAATTCTCATCATTCTTTACTAATCTTTCAATACTAATTGCCTGTGTGTAAAATTCTTATACTAACTAGTTGCAGAAGTAGATTTTATTCCTTTTAGAGTATTAGAGTTTCTTATTGTTTTCCTCTTTTATATATATTACTGGAGAAGTTTTAAACACTGCTATCAAAAAAGAGAATATGGCATTAAAGGGTCTGAGATGTACAGATACAGTATATTCTTTCCATGGTTGTCATTTCTACTTCCCCAGTTCTATTGGCTTCGTGGAACCCTAGGTCTACATTGAGTCTTTGGATGAAATATATCTCCCTATAACCCCACACTCTTATCTCTTCCTCCGTTGATAGGCTGGAGGTATCTGAATATTCTGCTTACTTTTCTTATTTTAATGCAAGCAGCCAAAAGGCTAAATATAGGCAGGCTCAGCCTTCCTGGTGTTTTGCTATTGTGTTCCAACTGTATTTATGCTTTTAGTTGAGTGTTGTTCTCTCCAGATCTCCAGATGTCCTACAAACCAGATTTACCCACACCTTGAATGATTTACTCATTTAGATTATTTTGTTAGACCCAGTTGGAATGTAAGTTTAAGACAGATGCATTAGTGGCTAAAGACTGATGATAAAAAATGTCAGTTGTCCAGAGATTTATAAGTCTGATGCTTTAGGAACGATTAAGCCTTCAGTCGCATAAGGGGAAATACACAGTCGTAGGGATCCACAAATATGAAAAATAAATGATAAGCTCTAAATGCAATGGAGCAGAATTCTATATTTAATTAATTTAAAAAATCTATGACCTGTATAATTTGTTGAAATAATATAGTTCCCACACTGTTTGTTATAATTTACCTGTGAAACTAGGGAATTTGGTACCAAATCTTTAGTTCCTATCAGATTTGACCATTTAGCAAAGTAAATGTAAAATTAACTAGCAAAAAGTTCCTATCACTTTCTGATAAAGTATTTATTTTCTTTTTATATGTGGGTATGTTTTCAAAAAGAACAGTATTCTAAAACTTGATCATTAAAGTTTGGGAAAGCACATTATTCAATTATTGGGTGCCCCTCTGAAATCAGTCATTTAAAATATATTTAAATTGATTAATTTGTATATTTTCCTTTAGAATAGGACCTAATATATTCCTTTGACTCATAAAATTATGAGACTAAAGATAAGTATATTTTAATCTTTACCTCCAAAATCCATATGATTTATTACAGGGTTGTGATTTTTATCCAATGTCCTAGTACTGAATGATGGTGTTTAATATTTCTGTAATACCATATGTCAGAAGATTTATTGTAGTTTTAATTTTCCTGAGCTAGGAGACAGGGTACTTGAATGCATTTGGTGATTATTGACCGATAAGCAATAAAATGATCCTACATAGAGCTCAGTGGCAAATGTTTCTCTAACTCCCTCTGATTAATATGGTCTTTTTGGTGTAATATGTCAATTTTATCAGATTTAAATTTATCATCAAACTAGCTACAGTAATTTCAGCTCTTGGAAAGGGCTACTTTGACTGAGTTATCATTATATTCACAAACAAGATTGTTTATACCACTGGAGAAATCCTTATGAAGAGTTACTCTTTGTTACTACAAGATCAGCCAAAAACACCTTTATAAATATTAGATGAAAAAAACTGAACTACGTATCCCCGTATTTTGAAAATTTTAATCATTCCTATAAGCTAGTGGAAGTTTTTATTCAGTTACTAAATCTCTTTGACCACTGACTTTTAAAGTGTAAGTGTCTTTATTCTCTTGATTATGAAAATCTCTCCAGTAATTGAAGTGCTGGAAAAATGAGGACCACTAACAGAAATGAACATTCCAAAGAAGGAAAGTAGTCCATGTAAACCAATGTTTGATATGTGTCTAGTATAGTTGACTTTAATTCAGCAGATATCTTTCGAACATTAACTACATGTTAGACAGTGTGCTAGGTTTCAGGGTTACAAAAATGAATATGTGCTAAGAGAAAGATAAATAGATATGAAATGTCTATTTATCCTTTCTAGAATATGATAAATGAGATAACTAAGAATGGAGGTATATAAGTAACTTTTAAGTTTCTACTTCCTTTTATCTTGCAGTGTACCTCTGTACTTATTTAGTTATGCGATAAAATGCATAATTGGGACCTTGCACGTGCAATTTCAAGTATTTTGAATTATTGAGGCCAAAAAGCCATTTAACTGGGAGTTGAAAGGTGAAGGAAGATTATACAATAAAAAGTTTTCCATTATGTGTCAGGTAATTTTTTGAAGGGACAGTGATGACGCCACTGGAGAGTTCAGAATACATGTGTGATTTTCAAGGTAACACAAGATTATGGAACCCAGACTCTTATTTCTAAGGATTGCATCATTCTTTTGTTAAAATCATTGTACTCACTATGAAATGTTACTCACAGGGAAATCAGATAGCAGCTCTATTAAGAACTTTGAAACCATCAGAAAAATCTTGGCATTATATTTATCAAATATTTGAAATCTAATATGTGTAAAGTACAATATAAAATTATATTTATTATTGGATTATTAAAGGAATAATGTACATCTACTGGATTGTATGTTTTGCAAAAGGCAAAGAAAAAGCAATTTTGTGCTCTGCTCAACTAAAAAGCATTCTGTCTTGGGATTCTTTATTTTATATGATTGTTCCTAAGAAAAATTTACCCAGTTATTTTGTTTGGTACTTTAAATACTCTTATTAAGAAAATTGTATATATTTGTTTATATATATATATGGACAGTTTCTAAAATAGAACTATTTACACAGGATAGTAATTTTTAGTAACCTGCCATATTTGGCTGTTATATATGTTGGAAGAGACATCTCATAATTTTTTTTTTCATTTTATTCTGAGGGAAGTAAATCTGATGGTGCCCATATGTTTGCAAAATTCCACTGAAAAACTGTTCAAAAAGACAATGATCTATTTTCTTTCCCCCAAATTGCATCAGAGACATAGCATGGTGAAGAAAAGTGGTTCTTGTGAGAAAATAAAGTTTTTCTCACTGAATCTTTCCTTTTTTTATGATTTGGGATCTTTACAAAACCTACAGAGTTAAATTATCATACATTTAATTTTTTTTTATTTTTCTCCTACTGATTTTGGCCAAAGCATCTTTAAAGATTAAAAACGCGTATATGACTTTTAACCCGCTGATCTATTCCTGTCAGCATAACAAGGTACCTTGCTTTCCAAGTGTCTGAGACCATGGTATCAAAAAGAAGAAAGTGAAACTGGAGGACAAAGGTTAACTTATGAGGGTTCTTTCAAGAAGGTTCCAGTGTTGGCACAAGTTGAGGCTATATACACACCCTTTCAATTGGGCTTCCCAGGTGGCTCAGTGATAAAGAATCCACTTGCCAATTCACTCTTGTCCTGCCACTGGAGTCGTGGGTTCCATCGCTGGGTTGGAAAGATCCCCTGGAGTAGGAAGTGGCAACCTGCTCCAGTATTCTTGCCGGGAATATCACATGGACAGGGCCTGGTGGGCTACAGTCCATGGGGTTGCAAAGAATCTGACACGACTGAGCATGTACACCCATTTGATTATAAACCAGTAGCCCTGCAGTGAGGGTATTTTGAATGTTCACATCTCTACCTGTCAACACCTCTGAAACCTTTTCAGCACCCTATTTCTCAGTCTCCTCTTGATCAAAGCATGACCTGCTCACTAAGGCTTTCATAAGATAATAATTTAATAACAGACTCTGAGCCAGAAGACAAAGGGAAAGACTGTGTAGGAGGCCACTGCTAATTTCCCTCCCAACATAATCAAATCAGCGCAGCTATCCAGCCAGGACTCATAACCCTTAATAAGTCACTCTACTCGATTAAGAGAAATTGATTTTCCTCTACCGTGGATCATAGTGATTATGATAAATATGGTATCTGCTGTTCACTGCTCTCCTCCGCTTACTGCCAGTGTCCCATTTGTTTGCAGGGAGGCAGGTAAACGAGCTAGAGGATGACGCTGTGTCATTAACTGCAGTTGATATCAGCGCTTTGACAGCTGTGGAATTGAATGGTTCCATAGATCAGCTTCGAAGCCAGTCGTAAAAGCTTTGCGCAGCAGTTACACATTCCTGACAACACTACTGGCAGCTTTCACCATGCAGACTCCTGGCTCATGATTTGTAATTGAAAATATAGGAACACAACAGAATGGGTGGGCATGAGGGAGTTTATACTCTAGATTTATAATTTGAAAAGTTGTGTGAGAGCAAAACTGCAAAGTAATACTTCACCAAGGTTCTATTGTGATCCCCACATTATCTGAAGTCTATTGTAGGTGTATGTTATTAATAGTTACATGACTGCAAACAAATCTAGTTTTCCAGATAAAGCAGTATCTGAAAATAATACTGTTGGTTGTGGAAATTTGGGGCTTATCTACTTCTCTGCCCTTTCATGTCACTCTCATCTTGAGTCATTGGTTTTTGTTAGAATGATTCTCTCTTTGGAGATCTTCCCTGTAGCTCAGATGGTAAAGAGTCTGTCTGCAATGTAGGAGCCCTGGGTTCAATCCCTTGGTCAGGAAGATCCTCTGGAGGAAGGGAATGGCAATCCACTCCAGTATTCTTGCCTGGAGAATCCATGGATAGAGGAGCCTGGCAGGCTACAGTTCGTGGGGTAGCAAAGACTGAGAGAGTAACACTGCTATTGCTATCTCTTTACTTTATGTGATAACTCTTTGTTCTTTAACATCAGAGGGGAAAGAGAGCAAAGGAACCAATTCTATCAGAGCAGTCTTAACAATTGTTGAGAATTTTCATATAAACTTTTTGAATAGCATGTCAATCGAATGCTTGTTTTTGTAGTTAAAAATGCATTAAGTTCCTGTGATGATGGAAAGGTATTTCATATGGCGTGGCACACAGAGACAGTGGCAGTGATAAACATTTTTTTTCACTGATTTTACTTGGAGAATAATCTGGGTTTGGTAATTTGTGTACACTGTTAGCGCTCAACAGATAACTCTTATTTCTGTGCTCTACACAGAATGTGGTATTACGGAGTAAGGAATTATAGGCAGACATGAAATGTTATTTTTAAAATATGGAGGCAGTAACATAATTATGAGACACTGAAAATAGACCTCAGAGTTATCTTTATGAAAATAATAGATGCTTTTTTTAATTAAAAAAAAATTTGTATTTCGACTGAATGAGTCCTAGGATTTTTAAAATTCTATCCATCATCAAATACCATTGTGATGTTTTCTGATAGGCTACACTTAATTATTCTTCTCAATTGTTGTTCCATTGGAAAATAATATATTCTGGTTATATTAAGAAAAATTGATCTATTTAATTTATATCTTGATACCTTTCACCTTTTCATATTACTAAGAAAGGATGAGAAAATATGCCTTTTTCTAGTTTTAAAAATGTACTGGTGAGATTCACTTTATTCTTGATACCATTACTGAAGAGTCTGCTGTCTTTAACTTTACTATTATTTTATTTCTTTGCATTTCCCGAGAATAGAAAGCCATCACAGTGATATTTAATGATAAGGTATATATAATATCTGAATAAATTTAATTTGACTTCTGTTTGCACTTCTCCTTTGTGACGTGAGAAATAAACTAGATGATGATAAAAGTTATTAAAACTCTGGCTCTACTCCCACCAGTTTTGAGGGAAATTCGCCTCTTGTTATTCAGGGGATTCTAATTGTTCAGTCCAGTGAGCGCAAACAAGTCTGTGCTTGAGAGAAAACCTCCAAAGGGCTGCCCAACTGCAAGAATCGATTATCCAGTGAGGAAAGGTGGAGAAGTGCTTTGCTCACTCCTGTCTGCCCAGGTTGGACATTTAATGAGTATAGCTCAACATATTCAAAATGATTTCTCTTAGAGTTGGACAGTCCCTGCAGTGACTTTACGGGGAAGCGCTCTGTGCAGCACTTCCAAGCAAAAGGAATTAAATTTAATGTTGTTAAATATAACAGAAATTGTTCAGCATTCAGAATGTTTCAGACACCATGGAAAACTTGGAACACAAAGATGGCTCCAACAACTTAAATCTATCATGACCTTTTGTTGTCCTCCAAACTTTCCCTTACGATTTCTTAACTGTTAAAATTGTTGCTCAGTCGCTAAGTTATGTCTGACTCTTTGCGACCCCATGAGCTGTAGCATACCAGGCCCCTCTGTTCTCCATAATCTGTTGGAGTTTGCTCAAATTCATGTCCACTGAGTTGGTGATACTCTAACCATCTCATCCTCTGCCACCCATGTTCTCCTTTTGCCTTGAGTCTTCCCCGGAATCAGGGTCTTTCCAGTGAGTTGGCTCTTCTCAGCAGATGGTGGCCAAAGTATTGTAATGATAGATTATTTGAAGATAGTGTCCACTTCTCCAGATCAATATTATAAGAATAGATTACAGTTTTACCTATTAGTTTTATTTTGCTTTTTTGCACTGAAACACATGTAATCTATTGAAGTACAATAATCCTTTTTTCATTCAGATTCTATTTTAAGGAAATTTCATTAATTGCTCATGCTATCAATTATAGTACAGTGTATCCTGGTGTCTAATACATACTCTTAATTCACCAAACTGCTTAAATCTGGTTTAAGGAATTTCCTCTCCAGAACAGTTTAGGTAAGATGATACATACTTTCAAGATGATGAGTGAAATGCAAGTGGAGCAGTTCTTTTTGAATAATAAATGCAACTGTCACAGAATCTTGTGTATCTAGCTCAGATTAACCAAAAATATATTTTCATATTAAAGATATAGCATGGGCTATGATTAACAAAGTGAGAAAGACTAATCATTATCTGAAAAAATAGATAGCTAAAAGATCTAATATAACATTTAAGAGCTTTAAAACTTTAAATATAATGTTTAAGAGTGAATTTTAACAAGTTTTTCGTATGTGTGTCTGCCCCTTGGTTAAAGTTCTATTTTAGTTCCAAGTCAACATTATAACTAATAGCAGAAGATAAAAGATTTGGAATGATTATTTTTGTGTTCTGTTTTATGCTAGAAAGTAGCCACAAGAAAGCAAGTAGGTTGTGGCATAACAGGAACCATCTCAGAGCTTATGGAGGTTTTGGCCAATTGTAGCTTCCCCAATTAATGAGAAGACACATGGATGAATACAAGACTGAAAGTGTCTGGGTGTGAATAAAAAGAAACAACACATGTCCGGTTCTGAGTTAAGCACAATAATTTCTCTTCTAGATCATGAGTTCACACCCTGGTGGCTCAGGTGGTAAAGAATCTGCCTGCAATGCCGTAGACTGGGGTTTGATCCCCTGTAGAAGAGAATGCGGAGAAGGCAATGGCACCCCATTCCAGTACTCTTGCCTGGAATATCCCATGGATAGAGGAGCCTGGTAGGCTGCAGTCCATGGGGTCGCTAAGAGTCGAACACGACTGAGCGACTTCACTTTCACTTTTCACTTTCATGCATTGGAGGAGGAAATGGCAACCCACTCCAGTGTTCTTGCCTGGAGAATCCCAGGGATGGAGGAGCCTGGTGGGCTGCCGTCTATGGGGTCACACAGAGTCGGGTATGACTGAAGTGACTTAGCAGCAGCAGCAGAAGAGAATGACTTCCCACTCCAGTATTTTTGCCTGGAGAGTTCCATGGACAGAGGAGACTGATGGGCTAAAGTCCATGGGGTTGCAAAGATTCAGACATGACTGAGCCACTAAAACTTTCACTTTCAGAGGGAAATGGTCTGATGAGATCTGAGCAGTTCTAATCTCTAAATCTATAGTAGAAAATAGACAAAAGGGCAATAGAGAAAAATGTTAAAAGTCTGTATTTCACATGTTACTAGGGGTTAATTGAATCATTCTCAAGAGTATGAGGTGGACACAAGCCTCTTTCCACTGCCTCAATACATACAGAAAACTTTATAGATAATTTCCTGACACCTGAAGACCTGGTGTTAAGCAAGAATATTCTGAATGTTTTAATACAAGAAGAAATCTCCCTCCATGTATTTCATTCCATTAAAATACTCTATTGACATTTAAAAATTAATGAATTGCAAATCCAGTAATGGGTTGCACTTGGGATGGTACTTCAAAACTTACGTGAAAGTCGCTCAGTCATGTCCGACTCTTTGCAACCTCATGGACTCTATGGTCCATGAAATTCTCTGTACCAGGGTACTGGAGTAGGTAGCCTTTCCCTTCTCCAGGGAATCTTCCCAACCCAGGGATCAAACCCAGGTCTCCGGCATTGCAGGCAAATTCTTTACCAGCTGATCCACAGGGGAAGCCCAGGAATACTGGAGTGGGTCGCCTATTCTTTCTCCAGGGGATCTTCCCAACCCAGGAGTTGAACTGGGGTCCCCTGCATTGCAGATGGATTCTTTACCGACTGAGCTATCAGGGAAGCCTTTCAAAACTTACCTTGGGTATATTAATACTATGAAACCTTGCAGCCACATTTTCCAGCATCTTAAGAGCTTCACAGTGAAGACATGACTTAATGCCTAAAGTTTATTTTTGAATCCTCCATCACATTGTATGGCATTACTTAACAGACGTGAGTTTGAGCAAACTCCAGGAGATGGCAAAGGATAGGGAAGCCTAGTGTGCTGCAGTCTATAGGGTCGCAAAGATCCGGACACGACTGAACAATAACCACAACAACAATCACTTGAGTGATTTGGAAGTGTCGTATGTAATGCAGATATGAAACCAGTTCAATAAGGTAACAGTTCCTAACTATACAGATCAGCATATCCTCACAACAGAATACTTCTTCAGAGGGTATGTATTGCTTCAGATTCCCAGTTTATAGTAAAGCTTTGTGTTCATGTGGGCTGTGTCTTCTGCACTCAGATTTAAAGAGACCTCTCTTTCCTGCTTTCTCTGAAGTTGGAAAGCAGATGAAGTGGCAGCTGCCTCACAAGTCACTTTCCTTCCCCTTGTTTTGATAATTACGAGCAAAGGTCAATCACTTCCCCATTAAGGCAAATCCTGACAACCCCTTTTGTCAGAGCCTCAGTTATAGATGACATGCTTGTCAACATAAAAAAAAAAAAACACAACAGGAGTATATCTTTACTTCCTCATGACCAGCTGAAAGTCAAAACCCCACAGAAAACTGGAGGCAGGAGGGGAGGAAGGATGGGTGGGTGTGTGCCATACATTTGTCAACTGCAGAGGTATAGTTCTAGGGAGATTTTTGTAATTTTAAGCTTCACAAATGGATGATTACATTCTGCTTGTTAAACATGGACTTGTGAGCATCCTGACAGAATGCAAATACTTCTGTTAACAGCATGACCTTGTTATGCCTCCAACAGAGAGGTTTTACTTTTATTGTGACTTTTTTTCTGAAGCCATCTTAGTTTTTATATGAAGATGAAATGGCTAAAATCTGAGAGGTGACCAAATAATGTTCTTTGTATAACCAGGTTCTGAGTGAACTAAAAACTCAGCTAGGACCATTATAAGGGTAAAGAAATATTGCACACTGAAGAAGTGAGGAGGGAGATATACTCTTTACATTTTGAAATTTGATATTAAGCTTGCACTGCTCAGATTATGTCAGAGATTCATTTACATTTAATTACACAGTACCTCCCAGTCTCCTTGAAATCAGCATTCATAGGACTATATTGAGTCTGCTGGTAACTGACCTTGGAAACATAAACAGAGCAAATTATACTCCTGTCAACATGTTAACTTCATACACTTTCAATGATCCCAGCACTTTGATGTAAGAGAATATGGTGTGAGATTAAAATTGAGTCCAGGGGCCCAATTTAGGACCCACTCATGGTGTGGCTTCCTAATACAATGAAACATTTTCCTAAACTTTGGTGGGTGATTTTATTTTAAATACTTAAGGGCTTTCTGTTTAAAGGGAACCTTTAGAAATTCCTATTTAACTTATTCTTGGAAATTGATAAATCCTTTTGTATGGAAAATCATTACCAAATCATTATGCTGCACACATGGGACTTACAGTGCTGTATACAATTATATCTCAGCAAAACTGAAAAAAATTATTACCTCCTAACTTCTCACTTGTTTAAATCAAAATTTTTATTTGCTGCTCTATGAATGTTATGGAGTGAGTTACCTATGGTGTGTTGTGATAAATTGTTAATGAGACTCACTCTCAGAATGAAAGAAACCATTATTTTCCAAGCAAGTTATGACCCAATATAATAATTTCAGACTTAAAAGGAAGTGTTCTGAGTATTTTTCTGAAATGAACAAATCTAACATAATCTTACAGCAAGTAATATTTGTCCAAGATTATTAGGAATGTAAGCCTGTGTATAAATGCGAGTTGTGGATGTATAATTCCATCTAGTCAAGAAGCAGTTGCTTGTTCCTTTCTATTCTAAGGTGTAATACATGCATGTGTGCATGCTCAGTCATGTCCAGCTCTTTGTGACCCATGGACTGTCGCCTGCCAGGCCCCTCTGTCCATCAGATCTCACACATACTTAATGGAATGGGTTGCCATTTCCTTCTCCAGGGGATCTTCCTGACCCAGGGATCAAACCCACATCTCCTGCATTGACAGGCAGATTCTGAACCACAGTGGCACCTGGGTAGCCCCAAGGAACAGTGCATAAGCTCTCATGATCGGTGTACTTGTTTTATCATTGGTCGTTCTCCTCAGTCTGCAGGCAGAATATGATGCCCTTGGTGACACTCTTGAAGCCCACTGCTTTGATTTTCTTCCTTTCTTCTCCATCACCCTGTTGTCTTCCTTCCAGTGGTTCACTTCTCATGACACCCCTCAAGAGTGGAGTCAAAGATGAGCAAATATACAGGTGTTTTGTCACTTCCTTTTCATCCCCTCCTCAGTTTTTCATTATGGTAATGGCACTTTGTGATGTGCAGTTTCTGGATTTATGACCCATTCTCGATAAGCGTGAATCTGGCCTGCATGTGCATCTTTGATAAGGTTCTAATTGGATAGCGGTGACCTTTCTGAATGTAATTCAGGGAGGAAGATTAAAAAGCAGTCCAGGAAGTGACAGGTTTGGGACAATAACATATGAATTCAGCTCTGCTGGCAGGCAAGAGATGTAAGCTGTGATAAATTAGAGGGAGGCCAAACAGGCTTACACTGAATGAATGATTTTTCATTTCTTTTACATCCTTGTGTAAAACTCTATTGTAGAAATTGTGCTAACACCACTCTGTCTTCCTACTCCTAGGTTATACTACTTTTTTTACTGATAGTAGAAGTTAGAGAATTATTCAGTTAATGTAGTTTTAAAATGACTGAAGAACACATAATTAAAAGTACATACTCCAGTTTGCACTAATGCATTTTAAGTTGAACAGTTACTGGGTATTTGGAAGCTAGCTACCAAAATTCAGAAAAATCTTTCCTTGTCTTACTCTCTCCTGCTTTCCTCTATTTCTCACATCTATCTGTAAAGCCTACCTGAAATATCCAAGTGTGTATACACACTCAGATCTGAAAATACCTTTATCCAATTTTAAAGATGTAAACTCAAATTTTAAAGATTGATTATGTAAGAGAATCAATATAACCAGAAAATACCTAATTAATATTTTATATATTTGATAAAGTCATAAACTCTTAGTATATCTTCAATTTTGAATGTTGTCTTGCTAATCCTGCCAACTGTGCGAATGTCTTGCTGATCCTGCTGACTATGCCAGTTGTCTCACTGTATCTCACTGTGCACACTGTTCTCTGAACCCAGGGTAGGCAAGGCACAAGCGGGGAAGCTGGAAGAAAACTCAAGGAGCTATAGGAACCATAGACATGTTTATTCTCTCCAGGCTGGCCCAGCAGCCATAGCAGCAACCATAACATAACCTCTCATAACATAACCTCTCTCAAAGGGCTTTCCAGGTGGAACTTATATATGCTTACAGAACAAAGGTAGCCTGTGGCCAAGTGAGTACCTTGTGATGTGCATGTGTGGTGCTATAAGTGAGCTCAAGTGTTACGTAATCATTATTTGTAAAACACGGGGTGAGAGCCCTTGGAGCCAGACAGCCTGACCATGCCATCTTGGCTAATTTGCTCTTTCCCTACAAATGTGCATGCTAAGTTGCTTCAGTCGTGTCTGACTCTGTGTGACACTGTGGACTGTAGCCCACCAGGCTCCTCTGTCCATGGGATTCTCCAGGCAAGAATACTGGAGTGGGTTGTCATGCCCTCCTCCAGGGGATCTTCCTGACCCAGGTATCAAATCCCCGTCTCATATCTCCTGTATTGGTAGGCAGGTTCTTAACCACTAGCGCCACCTGGGAAGTCCCAGCTTTGAATATGTAGTCGAAATACACTTGTATGGACTAGTATATTTAATTACATGTTTGAACACATACACTCACTTGCAAAGACATGTATGCCTTCAAGTGTAGGCTGAGATTTTTCCTCCAAAGTGATGCTTCTTAGTGCCAGTATATGATATCCAAATCTTAAGTACATTGTTAATACTATAATAAAATGTTACTTAAATCGAAATAACCATAGAAAAGGAGAACTTGTAAAAGCTCAAATGTAACTGTGTTATATGATTTTGTAAAATCTGCTGTTTCTGCTCTTGAGCCTGTTGCTTATACACCTGGAATGCAAAGTAAATTGTACAAGTAGCAGGCAAGTTGTTGGGCCTCCCTACCAGGATTCACGGAGGAAAAAGTTTCCTTTAATTTGCTTCTCATACTCCTTACACATGAGCTCCTTCAAGGAGCACAGGGCCTGTCAGTACAGAATTTCCTTTCGAGCCCTCTGGACCTTGCTATAGAAGGAAGGAAAGGCAAACACCTTTTCTGAGGACCTGAGTTGGGTCAGACACGGTGGTATCTATGTATATGTAGAACTGTATTCTCGCCTCATTTTAACTCAAGGAGATGTTATTAGCCTTGTTTTTTTTTGCTGAGAAATGTTTTCCCCAAATTAAGCTCAGGGCTTGGCCCCCAGCAGTCATTATGCAAGTGGAACACAAAATATGTAAGGCCGGGTGTACTCACCCAATTGAAGCCCAGCAAAACCAGATTTGAGTCTGGGCTCCATGAGTCTTAGGCTTTCCAGGTGGTGCCAATGGTAAAGAACCTGCCTGCCAACGCAGAAGACACAAGAGACATGAGTTCAATCCCTGAATTGGGAAGATCCCCTGGAGAAGGGCATGGCAACCCACTCCAGTATTCTTGCCTGGAGAATCCCATGGACAGAAGAGTCTGGGAGGCTACAGTCCGTGAGGTCGCAAAGAGCCAGACATGACTAAACATGCACGTACTCTAGCAACTCCATGTATCTCAACATAAGCAGGTAAGCAAAGAAAAGCACGCTTCTAGCTCTGTTGTTTAGTCTCTGTCTTGTCTGACCCTTTTGCGACTCCATGGACTGTAGCCCACCGGGCACCACCAGGTGCCTCTGTCCCTGGGGTTTTCTAGGCAGGAGTACTGGAGTGGATTGCCATTTCTTTCTCCAGGGGATTTTCCTGACCCAGGGCTTGAACCCACGTCTCCAGCATTGCCAGGCGGATTCTTTGCCACTGAACCACCAGGGAAGCCCCTCTAGCTGTACTGCTTTACGATAGTTTTCCAAATCATCTCCCAGATAGGATTTTTTAAACAATGGCTTTTAAAGGTATTCTTCACATACCATTCAATTTATCAGTCTGTAGTATTAAACATCATTTTATATTTTATACCTACTATAAAATCAGTGTAATATACTGTGCCTTCTTCAGCTATGTTTAATAGTTGTGGACTGAAGACCTTTTTTTTTTTTTACTTAGATAAAATAAAATAAAAAGCATTTTCCCCACTTGAATCCGTGTTTGTATATTTCTCCTGAATTCTTGGTTACCCAAATATTAATATTCTTTCAGAATTTCTCTGATATTTTCCCATTTTTTCATATTTGCTCTTCTTGTGTCCCCCTATGAAGGGTGCTTGGGCTATTCTTAGAAACACTTATTATTATGCTTTCTAGACTTCTTGCTTCTCTATTCCACTCTGTAAACTTACTGACAATTTAATTGTTAAACCATTTATTTTCTTCATGGCACTTTGCTCTTCTTAGAGCTCATTGTCAGATTAAAAACAAGGACCACCTTTTGCTGATTTACTCTCAATTTCATATATGCTCTGATTGCACCTTATTTATGCAACCCTTACATTTCATAATTCCTATCAGGAAATACCTTCTCTGTGTAGACCAAAACTTCAGTCTCTCACTTATGATAATGTGTATTTCTTACTCTGCAACTTTTCTTACTTGTTTAACCAATTTACTCTCCATTTTCTTTCCCTTTTAAATGTACTGCAAGATGAAAATTATTCAAACCTCACTCGCATACAGTCAGGATTATATTGGCCCTTTCCTCCTTTGAAATCCCATTGAAGTTAGAGGTTTTTTTTTTTTTTTTTCCTGCATAATTTGACTCTTGGTAATCACTGGTCCCATATTTTTCCACATGAATATTTCACACAAGGAAATTTTAACTCTTTAAACATTTTAAACTACTTAACATATTCCATGTGTGATTTTTCCCATGGTAGTAGTCTTCCCAGCATGTCCTGCTTAAAATAATGTATTCTATTTTAAAAAAATTTATATTTCAAATAAAATACATTTATACTATATATAAATATGTGTATACTATATATAAATATTATATCTACACCATACATAAATACACATGTACATATATACATCACCTTGCTTGAATATAAATATATATAAACAATTTATTTACCCTTTGTAAACTTTGAAATATTGAATCAAGGACAGTAATTCATATTCAAGTGAAAATGCAAGATACATAGCTCTGGAGTTTTAATATGAAGTTGTATCACTCACTTTTAGGAAGTATAAAAAGCTAACTAGGAGAAGGGGGTAGAAGCAAGTAGAAGTTTCATTAATTCTAATATGAAAGCTTTGTGACAAACTTAGGTATAATTTGGCTCTCAATCAGAGTCAGGCCTCAAATATCAGTGATAGTGAGCCTTGAAATAATTATTTATTAATGCCTTGCTCAGTGGAGCATGCTGATGAAAATGGACAGTAGATACATCTCTGAGCATTTGTTTTATCTCATTTTAATCTCTCTAAGTGCAAAAATATGGATCATGATAGGAACTTGTCAGTGGCCCTGGTACATTCATCTTTTATCATGTGCTTTTAAATATTAATATCATATATAATGAAGGTACTCTGATTCAAACTGAAAATGAATATGAGAAGTTAATTGGCTTTAATAGTTTAGAGTCCTGAGTGTCTACAGTAGTTATCGAAGGAGTATGAACATCAGCTTTGTGGAAAATGTAGAGAATTCATTTCTCCAGGAGCTAAGAAGTCAGAAAAGAAGTTCTAAGTAAAGGAAGTTCATGACCTTTCAACATGTTAAAATGTATTATGACAAAATAATATGGATACTGATTCATTGGAGACATGTTTAAAAATTAAACCTTTGGGTTATGACAATTAGTGTTACAAAAAATTGTGTGTTTAAATTTCCAAGTATATTACTGTGATCATTGCAGCTAATATTCTAAAGGAGAAGTAATGTGTTTTAGGATATATACTTTTATAAGACAGCAAAGTTGAAAGCTCTGCATTGCCTTAAAAAGTTGAGAAACACTAATTTAAAATGTTAATAACACATTGCTTAAACTTGTACGTGTTTCAGAATATCCCCAGTTGCTCTAAAAGTAGATGGATATTTAAAACAAAATATGACAGGGGGGCAGTTTTCCTAATTTAAAGATATCATTTTTCTGCCTCCACCACCCGTCAACGGAATGTGATTAGTGTTAGGTGACCTCTGATAAGTATAGCATAAATTTGTGCTGGTTTAAGTGTTGACAGAAAAATGACTTCTACACGTACTATAAACAACCTGACACCACTCTTCTTTTCTAATTAATACTCTTTCAAATACTTAAAAACTCTGGTAGCATGCTTATCCATCTGTGGATACTTTGTGACATTATTGCTGTTTGTCTATTGACAATTCTGAGAAAGAGGCGGCAGTGGTTTGAGACTTTTGGTATTGATGTCTTGAGTTTCTGGGGAGCAGCCTCATGCACTTAACTGCTGGAGGTAGTGATTAGAAAATGCAGAAAGCTGCTGTTCAGGTCAACTAAAAATTTCATTCCTGCCACTTAAGTGTTATAGGGTAGGGGACATTAGCTCTTCTACAAGCTGCAGACTCCTGGGGCTGCTGCCATGTCAGGAAGCCAAAGAAATCAAAGAGCCACCTACTGACCCTCCCCATTGTCTGGGCTTGTCCTCTTCTATCAGTAGTGTGCCACAGTCAGCAAGCTACACATGTACCTCCTGCCTGCTCTGGGTTTGGCAGCCCCCTGATCCCTGCACCTGTTTGCTTATACATGAGCTGTGCATGTTTGAATTTAAATACATGCAGGGGGTTGGAACAAGGGGGAAGGGCGATGGCTCTGTCAGAAGCAGTTCATTACTGCATGCTGAAGAGCCAAAACCAGCTTGCAGGGAGAGAGCGAAGCCGCATTGATCGGACAGTTTCGGTTGATAAAAGATGAATTCTTTCTGTGGAAATAATCATTTTTTTTCCTCCAAGAATTGAATAGGGGAGGATTTTAGTTAAAACAGGGTTAATACTCATTTTGATGATCTTATTTATCAGTAAGTGGTATCTTCAAATACATAGAGAATTGTAAATACAGTGATGAATTGTGTTACCTGCAATCTTTCCCAAAGTTATCTTTCCTTAAAAACTTCAAATGATGTCATTGCAAAAAATTTAATTGAATGAGTCTAATGTGTCAAAGAAAAAATCTGAAATTCAGGCATGGATATAAATGAAATGTTTAGTAAATTTATGTACCTACGCTATATGCAGTACACACCTGTTTATGGTAGAGAGTTATGTACCTAACAAGAAGCAGTAGTGTTGGCTCTCTTTTTTAATAGTTCCAGTCTTATTTACTGCCTCTAGCATCCTGTGTCCTGTCTTCTGTTCTCTGAATCAGAAGACCTGAGACTGGTTGCTGCCTTTGGTTCTTCTTAGTTCTGTGGTCGTTCTGTGGCCTTTTTATTCTGCCTGAAGCTCCAGTATTTTCAACTGTAAAAAAGAGAGAACTGGTGCCCACTTGAGAGGACTTCAAAGGGTGAAAATGTAATAAAATATTAATAGTTTTATTCAAGCTGGAATGTATTACATAAATTGCTATATTTAATAGTTTTAATATTAATATTATATAAAATTAGCCGTCATCTCCATAAGATCAAATACTTGGTCTACGAATAAACTTTCTTTATAAGGACAAAGTGTTTTCAAAAACAGTTTTAAGATCATAGTGATAAAGGTTCCATGGAAATATTCCCTGTTTAAAGCACAGTTTTGTATATTAAAATGTTTTTGTGATGTACTTTTATATATAATTTGCAAAATACTTCTAGAATCAAAATGTAATACAATATTACATCATTAAATATATTATTTAATATAATATCATTGCTGATATCACACTTCACTCCCATTTTGGCAAGAATTAGTGCAAAAGTTATACAGACTGATAAATCCTCTTTGCTTTGGGTTTCTAACATTTAGTAAAACAAGGAAAGATGAAATGCCTTGGGAAGGGAATCTGACATTTATAAATCCACATTTCTTCCACCCTACCTCACACTTACCTCCCTAAAAGTTATACAAGATCAGCTGAATTTGGGGGGTACCTTGAAAGGCTTAAAAGTTGCCAGCGTTTAACTACCCCATGTGGTTTGAGCAAATGAGCAACCTTGAACTTTACACTGAGTTCCAGAGGCTGGGCAGAAGGCAGTGCATATGCAGGTCCTTGCATGACTAATTTCCTGTCAGCAAGTGATTTTATTATCATTTAAATAAGAATTTATAATAATAGCAGTAAACTTGCCAGATGGCTGAATTAGTAAATTTTAAAGGATATAGGTTTAAAACACTTCTGTGCTTCTTCCTTTAATGCTTTATCCCACCCCTCACCCATTGCAGTCAGCTGTTTTGGTTACCTCTTTTGATTTAGCCACTTTTGTTATTCCTATTGATTAAAAGGATTTTAATAACACAGTAATATTGCATTGCCTGTTTTAGTACAGCATACACTGTGATTCACTGCTAGTTGGGGAAACCCAAGTATGAGTAGGCATTTCCCTGTGCCTTATAATATCAGCATGAAAATTGTGTTTCTGTCTTTACTCACCCATATTTAAAGGAAAAGAAATACTGCTTGAACTTATCTCTTATTCCTTGTACAAAGGTAAAATAATACACAAAAGAATTACATTGTATTAATTTCTCATATTTTGTATCCTTCGTAAAAACACATTTAATGCAGTATTAAGGGAAGGTAATCTTAAAGAGATTGTTGATGTTGCAGCTTTCACAATTTTTCCTAGAGAGTGCAACACAAAAATAATTTGTGTCAGGTGAGATTTTATACATATTAAATCCCATTACGTCAAACAAATGCCATTAAATATGAAACAAAATATTGACTCATAAAATAGTTTATGGCTAAAGACAAGTTAATATAACTTTTTAAATTAACAATTTAGCTTAATTAAAAGTACAATTTCCTTAATCTTGATTAAATCAAAGCAAAAACATGTACCGTATCCTCTTCCTCCGATTTTTTTAACAGAATGCCTGAGGAGGTTGGGTGTTGGAGTTTTAGTTACCTAATAGTGATTCTGATGACTCTTTTCAGTTTAAGGCATTAAAATCACCACTGAGCTACTGACCACGGTACATTAATTAAAACCTTGGAGATACTTCAAATTCTATTGATATTTTGCAAACAGATGTATGTAGGTAGTATTTAATGTAGACTAGATATCCTGGCTAGGGATTTTTAGCATTGCTGCACGCCCTTAATAAATCTCCCTTGTACTGTAGCTATCTCCAGGCTCAGAAAACTCAACTTGAAATCTTCAAGACTGTTTATCTGTCCCGAGTTCGGTAGTTGTCATGGGGGTTTGTATCCCCACAGGTCAGGAGTGGCTTATAAGAGATTGAGATACTTTGGTTGGCATTCAAATATGCCTACTATCCAACTCACAGCTTGAACTTCCTCACCTACCCATATCTGTGTTGACTGCCTGAAAAGCAAACTGTTGGAGGACATCTCTAAGGAGAAGAGATTATTGATTTGGTTGCAAACAGCCTTCTAGCAGATATGATCTGACTTAAATACTTTTATGTTTAAGGCCTTATTCCTATTTTGCTTTTCTCCCCTCACTTTTGTGATTCTCCTGTCAGTCAGGGCTGTGGTTGTCATTTTCTTTTCTCTCAGTTCTGCATATTTACTTCTTAGTTATGTACTGTTTAGGCAGGATTATGGCTAATTTGTGAAGTAACAGGAAAATTGGTGAAGAAAACAAAGCCCGAGAAAATGCTTTCTCAGGAAATTGTCATACTTGGATGATTATAATTTTTTGTTCCTGATTTTTTTCCTTTTTAGTGGCTATATAATTATAACATTCTTTCAGTAATGTGAAACAAAAATTAAATGTAGAGGAAAACTCTAAATAGGGAGCCATAATATTCTTTTGAAATGAAGAATTTAACTAAACCACTCTAAACTCCCCTGCTGGGCTCAGGCGAGCTGAAATTAATTCAAGACGGCAGATAAAATTTTTAACCAGGCCGAGTGGAGATGACGGATGTGACAGCTCTCAGTTAAAATGTCTTTTAGTGGCAAATGCATGCGTATTAGTCAAGAGATGTGACATAACTGTCCCGGGTGAGAGAAATGAACCAATGACCATTTGCATTGAGAACAAAAGAGAAATTCTTTATAGTAAAATGTGGAGGACAGATGAGTAACTCGTTCGTTTTTTTGTAGTCCTTTTACCTTAAAAAATAAAAAAAAAAGCCTCTGAAAGTTAAGAGGAACAGTTATATCTCAAACTGTGTTTTTTTTCCCCCTCCTGTTTTTATATCAAAAACAAGAGGATTGTCAGATACAATGTTAATGGCCAGGAAAGATGGGTTATCTTTCCATTCCCCTTTCTGCAGAGAACAGAAAAGTGTATGAAGATAACCATACTTCACAGACTGGATAAGCCTTATAACTTATGAACATAGATTTGGCTACATCAGTGAAATCCTGAGATGAGAATTTTTTTCTTTTTTTTATCCAAAAGGACACTGGCTCCTTATCCTTCCACTTTTTCAAGGATAGTTCATTACAATGCAGTGCCAGCAAAACAAAAATGCATTTGATTCTATGGCAGAGTGTTAAAGAAAATGAAAATTATTTGGAAACTATGATTGGCAAGATTTGACCATGTGAATGTCAAGTTTAATTAATTTTAGGAACAGATGCTTTCAAGACATAGTAGTTACCAGTTAAGAGTTGCAAGTATAATTGAGTTTTTAACAGTATACAGTTTATTTTTCCAATTAAAATCAAATTTCATTATCATAATTTTGTTATTAGAAAATGTGACACCAGTCTTTAAAAGACACTCAAGTATGAACCAAGAACTCACCATCTTTCTATAAAAATAATTAAACTAGATGTATTTTAAGTCTAAAGACAAAAAAAAAAATACATAACTTCCAGTTTAGAAGTTATTTGCTATTTCCTTCAATAATGTGTTATCCTCAAGAGTATATATAAGAATGTAAAAAATTTATTACAACAATATATGAGCAAAAGTAGAATATGTATGCAAATGTTCAGTGAAGCTGAGTGGGTTAAGAACATGCCACAGAAATAAAGTAGTAACTTATCTGGGCCCTCAGGGATAAATAGGAATTCCCCATCAAAAGAAGATTGCTTTTATTCCAAGTGAGGTAAATAAGGAAATGTATTTTTTAACATCTCTGGTCTTTGTTTCTTGTTCTTCTTTACAGAAATGTTTTTATATACTTTTGTTATTAAAATTTTGAATTCCTTAGTTCTCATTTCTGAGTCCTTCTTACAACCTATACGTGCTTCCTAAGCTATTGCTTCTATACACACGTAGCATTAATTATAACCTGTGTGTCAACTACTACCAAATTTATCTCTCTGAGGCAGGCCATTTTGCTAAGCTACAGACCATGTTCCCAACTGTGTATTTGACAGCTGTTCTTAAATGTCTCAGGGATACTTCAAACTGAAAATGTCTAAAATGTTATTACACTAACAATGTCTCCCAACATCGAAAAGGGCCCTCTTCAGGTACTCTTGCCCAAGGATTGACATTCATTTACTTTTGCTCATTGACTCTCCCTGTTTTAACTCCCAAATCTAACCCAGAACCAAGTCCTATTGATTTTACCTTTAGACAGTCTCTCTTAACAATCTCACTTCTCTCATTTCCATCGAACAATCATCATATCTCACCTGAGCTACTGTAATTTCTAATTCATTTTTCTCTTTATTATAGCTCAACAATGTATCAAAATGAAATCTGAATTAACTACTCTTGCCTGGAAAATCCCATGGACGGAGGAGCCTGGTGGGCTGCAGTCCATGGGGTCGCTAGGAGTCAGACACGACTGAGCGACTTCACTTTCACTTTTCACTTTCATGCCTTGGAGAAGGAAATGGCAACCCACTCCAGTGTTCTTGCCTGGAGAATCCTAGGGACGGGGGAGCCTGGTGGGCTGCCGTCTATGGGGTCGCACAGAGTCGGACACGACTGAAGCGACTTAGTAGCAGCAGCAGCAGCAGCAGCAGCAGTGGCTTCTGATTGTCTAAAAGGACTTAAATTGATGGATTTCCACTTATTTTCTCCTAATTATACTTTCTCTCTATGGTTCAGCCTCATATTTAAGTTCTGTAATTCATCAAGCTTCCTACTGCCCCAGAGCCTTTGCACATGGCTGTGTCTTTGGCTCATAATGTTTTTTATTCCATAACACGTATGTAACTTCTATTCATCTTTCGTATGTAAACTCAGAGTCACACCAGGGATTCCTGCACTGACCATCCTTCCCTTTCCCCAAGTCCCATAGTATGCCCGCTCAATGCAGTACACATCTTTCTCTCTTTTTAGCAGCTCTCAGAGTGGGAAATTTTTATACATTACTGGCATTACTTGCTTAATGTCTGCCTTGTCGATTCCCTTTTCCAACTGTATCAGGACAAATTCCATAAATACTTGCAGTATGAGGGGTCATTTATTTTTTTAGTGAAATTGATTAGTGAGTATACCTTGCTGCTGCTAAGTCGCTTCAGTCGTGTCGGACTCTGTGCGACCCCAGAGACGGCAGCCCACCAGGCTCCCCCATCCCTGGGATTCTCCAGGCAAGAACACTGGAGTGGGTTGCCATTTCCTTCTCCAATGCATGAAAGTGAAAAGTGAAAGTGAAGTCGCTCAGTCGTGTCCAACTCTTAGAGACCCCAAGGACTGCAGCCTACCAGGCTCCTCCGTCCATGGGATTTTCCAGGCAAGAGGACTGGAGTGGGGTGCCATCGCCTTCTCCAGAGTATACCTTATACATGTGTAATCAATAAATTGAGGTACACATAAATTTAAGATTATTATTTTAACTTTTACATTGAAATTTAACTTTGGTGCTAACTTTATCTGTTTAAGTATAATATCACATAGTTCATTGAATGCCTTTCAAAATGGGGAAATCTTAAAGGAAATGAAAAAAAAGGAAGATTATTTAAAGTTCTTATTATCTTTGTCTGGCTTTCTATTTCTATCTGGACCATTATGACCTTAAGAAGAGTTTAGTCAGTTACAAAGTCAACATTTCATTCATCTAATTTGCCAGAATGAATGCTTTGTGAATCTTCTTTCAGAACTCTACCACAATTTTAGGTGGACATCTGTCAGCTATCTGTCAGCTTGCACTATTTTGAGAGACTACACTTTGATTTGCTATTCAGGTTGTCTTTGACTAAGTTTGTGATAATGCTCAAGTATTTCTATCTTATGCTTATTTACTGATAAATACTGAATGCATCTTAAATCAGTGAAAAAAACTTTTTATTTTCTATGACCAGCTCAGCAAAAAATTATGACATTCTTTTATGTCTTACTTTAAAGTTTGCATTTGCAGTTGACATGTTTAGGTGAGGTTGAAGAAATTAAACAATAAATCGGGTCTCTTCATGATACATATATATAAAATTTATCATTTGCCATGAATATAGTCTTGGTTTTCACAGAATCTTTCCCACTTAAGTTCCATTCTTTAGATATTTTTTGTTCATTGACTTTGCTGTGCTCTAGTATATGTTCTTTCTAGTACTGTAACATCAGCACAGTCCTCAGTTATATCACATTATTTGAAGATGTGCATTTCAAATAATTTTCTTCCACTTTTCTACTCATGGTAGCACTTCTTAGGATCATTGTACAACAGTATTTTGGAGTATATTACTTTTATTTATCCATTGTATTAATTCAGCAGAGTTTATTTGTGCTAAAACTGTGGCCTGTTTACAGGTAATGACAACTGGGAACCTTCTTGATACTGATAACTCTTGGCCTTTAAAGTTCAGCAATAGAGTTTGTTGATGATACTGAGAAAATAGGATAGTTCTGTCTGAGAAATTTAATGTAAATCACATAATTTAAAGTTTTCTAGGAGCTGTATTAAAAATGCAATAAAATAAACAGGGGAAATTAATTTAGTAATATTAAACGTGATATCCAAAATTTCATATTAGTATATAATCAGTGTAAGTTTTCTTTAAGTTCTTTTCTTTCTTTTTCCATGCTGTCTTTGTAATCCAGTGATTATGTTACACTTGCAAGACATGTTAATTCAAACTAGCCCCCTTTAAATGGTTTAAAACCGCACATGGGTGGTGGCTACCATACTGGACAGTGGTATTCTAGGAGCTTGCTACTCAGAATGTTCCTCTAGATTAAGCAGCATCTGCATCACCTGTGAAATGTTAGAGGTGCAAAATATTAGATCCCACCCAGACATACTAGATCAGTAGCTTTATTTTTTAAAAAATCATCAAGTGATTCGAGGCACACTTATGACTGAAAGGCCTTGCTCTAGAATTGATACGACACTTCTGATTTCTTAAATTTTTAGGATTGCTCTTTATGCTGTAGATTATTTTTATAACAACTTTACTGATACATAATTCACATACATAACATTCACCCTGTTAAAGTGTATAATTCAGTGATTTTTAATAAATTCAGTTGCACAGACTTTAGTGCTGTCTAATTTTGCAATGTTTTTCTCACTTCAGAAAGAAAACCTGTACTGATTAGCTATCACAGCTCATTCCCTTTAGGCCCCCATTGCAGGCAACCACTAATCTATTTCCTGTAGGCATGAATTTTCCTATCCTAGACATTTCATATAAGTGGAAGTATAAGATATCAAATATATTGGCTTTTTTTCATCTGATTTCTTTCACAGAGCATGACCCTTTTGGTCTAGCTTCTTTCACTTGGCAAATCATTCTTGAGGTTCACTCCATGTTGTAGCATGTATTAGTATTTGTATTTTCCTTCCAACCTGCATACTTTTATTTATTTTTCTTACCTAATTGATCAGGCTACAACCTCCAGTGTAGTGTTCAATGGAAGTGATAAGGCTAGACATCCTTGTGTTTTTCTTGATCATAGGGGAAGATGTACTCACTTTTTTTTTTTTTTTACTATTAAGTATAATGGTAGCTATGGAATTTTACTAATTGGTCTTTATCAGGTCAAGAAGTTTCTTTCTCTTCCTTGTTTGTTGAAAGTTTTTTATATTGAGATATTAGATTTTTTCAATTTTTTTCTGCATCTTTTGGAATGATCATGTGAAGTGATCATTTATTCTATTAGTTGAGATATGACATTGATTATATTTCATATGTTAAAAAGCAATCTTGAATTTCTGGAATAAATTCCACTGGGTCATGTGATATAATACTTTTTATGTGTTGCTAGATTCACTTTTCTGGTATTTTGTTGAGGATTTTTGCATGTACATAAGAGGTATTGGTCTGCAGTATCCTTTTCTTGTGATAACTTGCCTAGTTTGGTATTACAGTAATACTGGTACCTTAAATAAGCTGGGAAATATCCCTTCGTCTTCTAGTTTTTGGAAGAGTTTATGTAAATGGTTGTGAAATCTCCTTTAAATATTTAGTAGAATTACCCAGTGAAGGCATCTAGGCCTGAGTTTTTCTTTGTGGGCAATGTTTGTGATTTCACATTCATTCTCATTGCCTGTTTCATGTCTATCCAGATATTTTGTTTCTTCTGGAGTCAGATTCAGTGAGTTATGTCTTTCTTAAAAACGTTCCTAGTCATTTCATGAAGGAGATGTGGTTATTAAGGTGAATCATGGAAGTCAAACTCTTTTTCTTCATCACTCATAATATACAACAGAGATAACTCCCTTTAGTTAGCATTGTAGCAATAAAGTCAAAATGAGCCTTGAGAAGTGTATATTTGTGACATTTCATACTTCTGTATGAATTTTCAAGTAGCATACAATGAAACAAGATCTTTTTTTAAAATTACAGTTGACTTCCTGCTCCTCCATAATAATTATAGAATATTTAAATAGCAAGGGAAAACTAAACAGAAAAAGGACAGTACCAGTGATAGAATGATGAGTATAAGTAAATCCCCAAAATGATGATATATAACAACATGTGAAAGATCAGATCTGCGTTTTCATGGTATAGATCATATCTAAGTTAAATCCATGTAATACATTTTGGAAGAAACTTGATCGTGATTTAATCCACCCTTCTACCCAGTATGACTCCTTTACATTTCTATTTCTTGATGAGATGGTAACCCTTTACACTTTGCGTAAGTCCTTAAACTCACAAGAAAATTACCTCTACTAAAATAATCTGTTTTATTATTAGAAATGTCTCATATTTAGGAGGATATTCTTCATTTTCAACAGAAAACTGCCTCTTAAGCTAGGCACTTTTAGTTCTAGTTCTGATTCTCTCAACATGAAAAATATGAAACAATTTACTTCCAGCTAGCACCTGGAGAAGGAAATGGCAACCCACTTCAGTATTCTTGCCTGGAGAATCCCATGGACAGGGGAACCTGGCAGACACAGTTGAGTTGGACACAACTGAGCAACTAACACGTGTGCGCACGTGCGCACACACACACACACACACACACACACACACAACTAACAGCCTTTCATGACATAAGGCAGCAAAGCATTTCCTTCTCAGTAGATTTGTAACAGAAATATTATGGATCAAACTTAAACTCTGAGAACAGAATCTACATTTTAAATTTCTAATGAATTTTCTCTTGAAATAACACACATAAAGTGTCTCCTACCATTTTCTAATTATGTGCTTTTCTTTCTTGACCTTTATTCATTGTAACATAAAAGAAATAATCAAGAAATAGTAAATATGTATGGAGAAAAAGTAGCTACTGAGAAGTTGAAATATAAAAGAGATTTGCCTAGAAAAATGTCTCGTTTATTTTAAAATGGCTTGTTTTGGGGGAAAATGAAGGAGATTACTGAACATATGGTCAGGGATAAATAAATATTAAGTGATTTTAATATGGAAGGCAGAATAACGGCCATCAAATGTGAGCATATTCTCATCCCCTGAAGTTGTGAACATGTTCGGTTACATGGCAAATGGGGAATTAAGTTTGCACATAGAATTAAGGTTTCTCTGACAAAGAATTAATCTCAAAAATATACAGGCAACTCCTGCAGCTCAATTCCAGGAAAATAAACGACCCAATCAAAAAATGGGCCAAAGAAATAGACATTTCTCCAAAGAAGACATACAGATGGCTAACAAACACATGAAAAGATGCTCAACATCACTTATTATCTGAGAAATGTAAATCAAAACCACAATGAGGTACCATTTCACACCAGTCAGAGTGGCTGCGATCCAAAAGTCTACAAGCAATAAATGCTGGAGAGGGTGTGGAAAAAAGGGAACCCTCTTACACTGTTGGTGGGAATGCAAACTAGTACAGCCACTATGGAGAACAGTGTGGAGATTCCTTAAAAA
>NW_011494772.1:5056364-5114266 GCF_000754665.1 Bison bison bison | reverse complement strand
CCTCTTACACTGTTGGTGGGAATGCAAACTAGTACAGCCACTATGGAGAACAGTGTGGAGATTCCTTAAAAAACTGGAAATAGAACTGCCTTATGATCCAGCAATCCCACTGCTGGGCATACACACCGAGGAAACAGAATTGAAAGACACACGTGTACCCCACTGTTCATCGCAGCACTGTTTATAATAGCCAGGACATGGAAGCAACCTAGATGCCCATCAGCAGATGAATGGATAAGAAAGCTGTGGTATGTATACACAATGGAGTATTACTCAGCCATCAAAAAGAATACGTTTGAATCAATTCTAATGAGGTGGATAAAACTGGAGTCTATTATACAGAGTGAAGTAAGACAGAGAGAAAAACACCAATACAGTATACTAATGCATATATATGGAACTTAGAGGTGGTAACAATAACCCTGTATATGAGACAGCAAAAGAGACACAGATGTATAAATAGTCTTTTGGACTCTGTGGGAGAGGGAGAGGGTGGGATGATTTGGGAGAATGGCATTGAAACATGTATATTATCATATGTCAAACAAATCGCCAGTCCAAGTTCGATGCACGATACAGGATGCTCGGGGCTGGTGCACTGGGATGACCCAGAAAGATGGTATGGGGAGGGAGATGGGACAAGGGTTTAGGATGGGGAACACGTGTATACCCGTGCCAGGTTCATGTCACTGTATGGCAAAACCAACACAATAATGTAAAGTAATTAGCTTCCCATTAAAATAAATTTATATTAAAAAAAGAATTCAGGTTGCTGATTAAGCTGCTCTGAAGATAGGGAGAGTACCTTGAGTTATCCAAGTGGACTCAATGTGCCTTTTGGATTGATTCAGAAAGTAAGGGTAGGCTCTCATTGGGAAGGAGCTAGAAGATGGTTGATGTAGACTAGAAGATGCCCTGGAGATGCAGTCAGATCTGATGTTATTTGAGATCATGTTAAATAAGGTAAGATTATATCTTTATACAGATAAATAATTTTGCATATTTCCCATGTTTATATTGATGGCAGTTCAATTGATGGCAATTAAACTGATAGCAGTTGCCAATTTAGTTGCACCCCAAATGACAACTGCCTTTGTATTCACTGCCTGGTTGAATTTTAAGTGTACTCATGTACCTATGGCATAGGGAAATTATTATTAGTTGGATCAATTGTCACACATATCATTTATTAGAAATTGAATGGAAAAAATTTCCTATGTATTGCAGGTTGTTGTGAGAAATTATAAGATTTTTTTTTAGAGATTTAAGTAGTGTTTTTGCAATACATTCTTAAACTTATTGATGGTTTAGTCGCTAAGTCGTGTCCGACTCTTGCGACCCCATGGACTGTAGCCCGCCAGGCTCCTCTGTCCATGGGATTTTTCAGGCAAGAATACTGGAGTGGATTGCCATTTCCTTTTCCAGGGAATCTTCCCCACCCAGGAATTGAACCCAGGTCTCCTGCCTGGCAGGCAGATTCTTTACCTACTGAGCTATGAGGGAAGCCCTCATAGCTTATTAAGCCCTCATACCTTAAACTTACTAAGCTCCTATAATATTGCAGGTTTTTTATTTTATAATACTTCATTTAATTCTCACAAGTTTGTGCTGGTATTTAGTGTTCCTTTTTATTGATTCATTAGTAGTAAACTACTGAGTTAAAAAGCCTGGGATTTGCATAGAGTACATATGTTTCTAATGTCTGTACTCTTTCTTCATTACAGTAATTCTCGAAGTATGGTTACCATGTGTTGTGCTATTCTCAATCACGTCTGACTCTTTTTGACCCCGTAGACTGTAGCCTACCAGGCTGCTCTGTTCATGGGGCTCTCCAGGCAAGAATACTGGAGTGGGTTGCCATGACCTCCTCTAGGGGATCTTTGCGACCCAGGGATTGAAACCGTGTCTCATGTCTCAGGCAGTTTCTTTACCACTAGCGCCACCTGAGAATCCTTAACAATTAGCATTCCCAATTAAATTCAGGGTAACATATACCTGAAAGTTTCAAATGTCTAAGATTGGTTCTTGTTGTAATCTGTCTTTAACTTTGATGTCCTGTGCTAAAAGTTTTATTTAATTTCATTATAGGAGCTCAATGATTCTCCAATTCCCAGACTGGATTGCCAAAGAAAGAAACATAACAAGTTTATAGTTAGAAGGGAATTCTCTTGCTTTTTGTGTGGTTGAAAACTAGTTCTTTTTATACTTTTGCTCTACTATCATGAAAGGAATAAGGTAAACTTGAAGGCTGTTGGAATCCAAGAAGTGGGGATTGTTAGCAATTGGTAACAAGTGAAGAAGCTGTGCACTCCTTGGTTTTTGGCATGCTGGTCTTGAGTTGATTTGAACATTCTCACTTCACTATACTGTAGATTGAAGGAAACTATTGCTTATGGAAGATCCCCTGAAGGAGAGATGGCAACCCACTCCAGTATTCTTGCTTGGAAAATCCCATGGAGAGAGGAGTGTGGTGGGCTACAGTACATAGAATTGCAAAGGGCCAGACACAAGTGAAGTTGCTTAGCATCTTTGCATGCACGCTTTGCTTTTGAAGAATTGCATTCTGTGCTCTAAAACCAGCTCTGGATGAGCTTTTGGGATGCAATTTGTTTCTGTGTTAGAGATTAACTGTATTTGGTTCCAGGAAATAAACATCGCTACTACTTAGATATTAAATTTCAGTGAGTACCTATTTACTTAAATTCTTACCAGAGTTGTGGGAGAGAGGCAATCACAATACACACGGAAATCCTGAAATGTAGCCGTGATTGGCCTTGCCTTTAGCTGAGGCTTTGTGATTCAGTTGTTTGATATATAAGATAAAGGAGACATACGAAATACAACTCAAAATTCTCATATACAATTAATCTCATTTAAGTTGCCTAGGCTGTAAATACAGTCACTGAAATTATAGTTATTTGTTTTTTTCATGCAGACTGACCCTGGAGTGAAAAAGGTTAATGGTGTGAACTAAAGAAGATTTAAATTGGTAACATTCAGTGTGTGAGTTCAACACATACCAGGACCCAGCAAACCCTGTTTCAGAAATTTAGTAGATCTTGGTGCTAACCAAAGGTGATGACTGGAACCTTTCTCTGTGGTCTATCCAGCCTATGTGGGTGGGAATGGCCCCTGCTATCGATGTTTGAAAACTATTACTTGCTCTTAAATAGCTATGATTTAGAGAGAGAGCACTCAGACACCAGTGTAGTTCAGCATGTGAAGAACAGACAGCTCACTACGTGAGATAAGTTAATGTATGTAATTGGGGAGACTGTGAGTTGAATTCTTTGGAGAAAACATGGTTTTCAAATTGAACACATTAATAATGAATATCATTACTGGTTTACTCGTGACATAAAGAACAGAGCCAAGGGATAAAATGCATCTTTTGCCTTTGCAACATTAAAGATACTTTCATATTTCGATAATAAATACTCAAGGCAGGTAGTAGCTTGTAACTAAAAGTATGCGCTCAGAGACTCCCCTAAAAGAGTTTGTCTTCCGACATGCTGAAGTGCCCCCGGGGTTGGTGGCAGCTTAATAAAATATGTGAGTGTTCAGTATGGAGCTGTTAAGTTATTTATTCCTCTTCTGATACTGCATGCATGAACTGCCACTGTTTGATGAATCATGGAAGAGAATGGGAACTGACAAACAACTCTTCCTTTAGCGGCCGGTCACACTGACAGCATCAATAGGAAAACACATCATGGGTTCTAAAATGCCACATTTTCACCATTTACCCTGAATAAGACATGAAGCTCTTTAAGGAAAGCAGTAGTACGTTATCATTAAGGACCAGCTGACAGAGAGGCAAGTGTGCTTTGAACTCTCTCAAGTCATCATTCTTAATTTCTTCTCGCCTCAGATGGAAGGCCCACCCACCTGGGCTCTGAGCAAGGCAAGGACTATTCCACCTTTTAAAATCTCATTGATAGATTGGTTTCATCAACACCCATCCTGGCGCCTGCCCATGGGGAGAGTCTCCTGGTCTCATTAGGGTCCTGTAATGTCTGTGGCAAACATTGTTCTCATGCAAATAGAATGACACAGAAGATAAGTGCCATGGAAATTCAATTTCCCCCGACCGTCATTACCCTTTTTCTTTTAGTTATTCCCACTTCAATCGGCAGGCGGTAATGTGTGCAATCTGCTGGTACTCTTGCAAGATGATCACTACGTTTTAGTAATGAATTTCCCAGCTATTGCACTAGGGGGTGTTTTAGCAAGTTCCCTCCTTTTCCTCAAGCAGACTTGGCAGCGATCCTTGCGTAGTTCTTCCCTAGTGGATTTTCCCTATGGTGAATGTCTGGTTAATACAACTTACATTCAGTACTTTCTCTTCTTTAGTCATCAGTGACACCTGTAAAGTAGAGTTGGTGGTTTGTTTAATATTGTCTGGAAAATAAAAATAAAACGTGTCTACCTGTTTCAAGCCAAAAGATAAAAAAAAAATCGGAATATTTCTCCATCATCTGTGACCAAACTTGGAGAGTTTAATAATAATGTAAAATTCAGAGTAACTTATATAAATATACGAAATCATAAAAGTGTGTAAGTTAAATAAATCTTGGGCTCAGCTGAAAACTTGAGAGAACTGATAGGGTACAGATCAAATTTCTGGTATTTAATCCTACCCTGTATATTTTAAGTTTCTTCAGTCATGGAATTAAATAGGTAAACATTTGATGCCAGTGATATGTTATAGCAAGTCTTGGTTTCTTCTGAAATTATCTCTCCACCTCTTTATTATTCTGAGAGTTAGCTGTAGGAAAAAAAAAGAAGGGACACAGAGACAGAGAAAAAAAATGTAGACTTACCAGAGCTAACAAATTTCTGCTTGTGTCTGTTCATTTCAGACAAAACATGAATTACACTTTCTCTGATGCTTTTTATATTAATAGTAATAGTGGAGGGCAAGCATAAAGGCATTCTTTTCAATGTCATATTATATAAAGCATATTTATTTCCTAAATAAATAGACATGCGCTTCCCCAGTGATTAGGAAAAGCCTTTTACATATAGTAGCATTGTTCATTGGAAGTCCTGGTGCTGAAGCTGAAGCTCCAATACTTTGGAAACCTGATGCAAATGGCCAACTCATTGGGAAAGACTGTGATGCTAGAAAAGATGCAAGAGGAGAAGGGGGTGACAGAGGATGAGATGGTTGGATGGCATCACTGACTCAGTGAACATGAGTTTGAGCAAACTCAGGGAGATAGTGAAGTACAGGGAAGCCTGGCATGCTACAGTTCTTGGGGAAGCAAAGAGTCCGACATGACTTAGCAACTGAACAACAGATGTGTGAAGGAGACAAAAAGTTACCAAAATTTTAACACGTTTGAAAAAATAAGAGTTATTGTTACAAATGGAGAAGGCAATGGCACCCCACTCCAGTACTCTTGCCTGGAAAATCCCAGGGACGGAGGAGCCTGGTGTGCTATAGTCCATGGCATCGCTAGGAGTCAGACACAACTGAGCAACTTCACTTTCACTTTTCACTTTCATGCATTGGAGAAGGAAATGGCAACCCACTCCAGTGTTCTTGCCTGGAGAATCCCAGGGACAGGGGAGCCTGGTGGGCTGCCGTCTATGGGGTCGCACAGAGTCAGACACCACTGATGTGACTTAGCAGCAGCAGCAGCAGCATTGTTACAAAGTTTGCCTTGGAAAATACTTTTTCCTACAAACTGTGAAGCTGTTTCTGTAAATGGATTAATACTATTCTATTTACATCATCTTGAAATATTTTCATTGGGATAATGCACTGGATGCATTAACCATTTAAATATACTTATTTAGTAATGTAGATCCAAAAGATATTGAAAAAAAGAGAGTTATTTACTTACCTGAATTATTTCATATACTTACTGATGTATGCAATATATGTCAGTAATTAGGATGAAACTGTTCAGAATATCTGAGGGACATACCATACACTTTATATGAACGGTTACCAATAAGAGGTACAGAAAATTACATTTGAACTACAGTTTTATTACTGCTACTTCAGATTAGACACCGAGCATATAATTACTGCATTCTTGGCATGTAATTAATCAGGAGTTACAGACTGACCTAGAGAAATACTGATACTGTAATTTTAAACTAATAAGTAGAACTTGAATATGAAACTGTATGTTGATTTTGAATGGATTGTGTTGTGAGTTTGGGCTGCTGAAGAATAATTTATTGCTATGATAACTTCTCCAATTTTCTATGGAATTAGAATATGTAAAGTATTATTAAAACATCCTTTATGACTGAATGGTTAACTGGTTTCACAGATAGGTAAAAGGAGTACTCCGGTGGGTTAGAAGAAGCTGCTAATTACAACCCTCCCTCCCTGTAAGCTTCATGGCCTGCACTTCTCAGAAAGAGGAAGCCAATGGAGCATGACTGCCTAGGGCATCTCAATCCCAGGGGTTTTAGTTGTTTGTTTAGGTGTTGAGAAAAACACATTATGAACGTAATAATAATTATGTGTTTGGAATTGGATTTTTGCATCTATAATACAAAGTTCTGTCTTCCATAAAATGCAGCCTCTGCATCATTTTTATAAACCTTCATTTGCATATGGTGCCAAGACTATTCAAATATAACCTTCCTTTGACTCCGGTGCTTCTTTTGACTACTATTAATTTATTGTAGTATTATGCATTCTTGGAGACCACTCCTCGAGCAAAATTTCAGCTCTTTATTAAGGACAAATATGTGTATATGATCTTTAATTGGTACTCAACATAAGGTAGGGGATTTTAAATTATTTTCCATTTCAGAGCCATACATCATCTTCTTACAATTGTATGTTAATATGACAGAAGTAGAGTAGTTGAATTTTGCTTATTTAGAGAATGATTCCATAGCAACTTATTTTTATTTTCTGAAAAATAGCCCAAAGATATTCTATTTTTGGTTCCCCTTAAGGAAATCAGATTTAGAAATGAAAAATTCGGTTTGAAAATTTCTTAGCTTTCATTCAGTTCCATGTATTTTCTTCTCTTTGTCTCTTTTATCATTTAATTTCCCTTACTGCATTCTACCTCCTTTCTCTTCTCTCTTGCCCCATTCTCTATTGTCATGTTTTCTTATTGAAATGCATAGCTTCCTTTCTAAGCAAGAATATTCCATAATCCATATCATATTCAAATTAATACCTTCATCCAAATAACGTTACAGAGTCATGGTCTAAATATGACGTAGGATTGCATGCGTGTATGCTAAGTTGCTTCAGTCATGTCCAACTCTGCGAGACCTTACGGATTACAGCCTGCCAGGCTCTTGTGTCCATGAGATTCTCCAGGCAAGAATACTTGACTAGGTTGCTGTGCCCTCCTCCAATTAGTACTTCTCTATTACAAATTCAGTAATACAAAAAATACATTTAAAAATGATCTCTTTCTAAGGAAGATATAGATATAGTCCATCTCTTTTCAAATTCATTATATAAGACCATCAGAGTTTTAATTTGGAACATTAGCAAACGTTCTTAAGTCATAACTCTCCAGTGTTAAAAAAAAAAAAAAGCAGGGTATAGCAGAAAACATACTCTGAGAACTATAATAGATAAAAAAGAAAAATATAACATTTTAAGAATAAACACTATGTCCATACCATGTAATACCAACTCAAAATGTATTTGTACTCTATATTTTTTTCACAGTTAAAGTTTTAAAAATCTTGGAGGCTTTAAATACGCAATTTTGATTAGAATATGGATATTAAAATAATACATGGCTTAACAAATATTGGCCTTAGGAGTTTAGATACCTGCATACAATGAATGAAAATAAAAGTATTGTGTTGGGTAAAAAGCCATTGTCTTCTGCATTTAATTAAAATAACTTTCAAAAAGATAAGCAACAGTATTTCCATTGGCAGAACCCAGGAAGTAGCATCTTATTCCCAAGTTTAGTGTCTTAATGAATTCTTGATAAGTTGCTAATGCAAACACTATACACCTGCCTGTGTGTGACTCTCTCCCTGATTAAACGGTGTGGAACATCAAAACAGCTTCACTTTTATATGAATTAAATAGCTCATCCTTTATAAAAGGTATGCATGTCCCTTTTTCTCTAATAAGCCTACAAAGGATTAAAGCATTTTTGGCTAGGAGAGGTGGCAATGTAGGAGTAGGAGGAATGGTGAGGTTTGGCAGTAGAGGTGAGAGATACTTACAACTCTCTGGTGTAGGACTTTGGAAATTTCTGTAAAATTGGCGTTACAAATTTCGCTTCTTTGGAATCTGAAGTTTTTACACTTTCCGATATCAATGATGTTCACTAGCTCCAAAAAATGTATATATAACCAAGACATTCCTCTTGCTGTCTAGACATGCTGTAGGAATAAAGAACCCATATGTAGAGAATACAAATGTTATTTTACATTATACAAATTGTCCCCAAATATCTTTGAGTGAGAATTAATCTTTGTTGTAAGGCAGGGCCTAACTGATTCTGACAGTAGTCTTGTTAATAATTAAACTGTTAACCTATAGAGATTCCAATAACCTGACGATAAACACTGTGTGTTCTAGGCCATTCATTTCACAATGCTTTATATTTCAAAATTCCTTAATCATAGAAGTCATCTATACTTGCTGGCATCTTTTTAGGGTCCTTCTGCTATTTTCTTTTATAGCACCCTGTCATTTCATGTTATAGTATTTATCACAATTTGAAATCATATCTGCATGTTCATTTGTTTAATGTCTGTTTTCTCAAGTTGACTGACAACTCTGTTTTTCTAACAACTTACAGCTTATACTTAGACGTGATCTGGGGCACAATATAAGAGCTTGAGAAAATTATTATGTTGAATTTGCAAGGCTTAACATAGTTTAAATATTTTGCTGTTACTTAAAAAAAATCTATGTTTTAAATTTATTTCTGGAATAGTCAAAAATGGTTTCTCTGGAAGGATGAATGGATAACTAGACAGGCATACTATAGACCAATAAAGATATATTCATATACTCACAGATTATCTTCTTAGGATGAATATATTTCAATCCATTAGATTAACTCCCTACTGTGTAGAAAGAGTTTGATAAAGGAAATCCACCCTAATATAGAACCATATATAGATAAAATGGTATGTGGATGTCAATATCCTGGCTGTGATATTATACTATAGTTTTGTATTTTAAATATTTTTAACATACATATTAGCCCTGGAATCTTCTCATGTAATAATTTTCTCATATTTTTATGGGAGGTCTTATGCTGCTTCCATCAGAATTATTGGAATATGGAACCCGATTTTTAATTATCTGTCAAGAGAGGAGGAGACAGGATGTTTCTCTGCTGCATTGACTTTATTGTTCCTTGTAAAACATTAACATGGCCAAACTCTGATCCTGTAAATGAAATCTTGTCTTTTTCTTGAACAGAGAAGTGAAATTTGTAATTCAAATGAGAAAAGGAAATGAACTGAATGCTTAGCCTGAAAAACGTGTTGTAATGTGCCAATTTGTTTCTCATAAGGTTGATTCCAAACATCCCCATTAAGGTATTGATTCTGTCCGTTTAGTAAGAATGAGGGTGCAGTAAGTCCCCAATGACTTGGCATTTCATCATTATACCTGCACCTCCATGATAATAAACACTGCGAACATTTTGCTTAACATATGTCCTGCCCCTACAAGATTAAATCACTGGCAGAATGGCTGTGTAACCAGTAATGTTCTTAGACTCTATGTTAGTCTTGGTCTCATGAAATTTGATTATGAAGGAAAATATCATGACTTTGTATAGTTGAAAGGAATTTCACAATGTAAATCTTTTAATGGAGTTAATCTGGCCTTCATGGGGAGTATTTGTCTACTCAGTTACATGTGTGAAGTCATAGCTTTAAAAACTAGCAGGAATAATAGGAAATATCCAGTCTGATGTAACTTGATATTTCTTTCCATTTCCTTCACACTTGAGACCCAGACAATGGTAGATTGGACATGGTTACATTCCTCATGCCAGCTCTCATAGGGACATGTTTATTCACATTATAATTAATTTTGCTTGCTTGTCCTTTCATTAGAACATCGTCTCTTTAAATAAGATACCATTCAGTTGTAATTTTTGCCCTGTCACCTAGTAAATACATAACCGATGTGTGTGCTCAGTTGCTCAGTCATGTCTGACTCTGTGATCCAATGGACTGTAGCCTACAAGGCTCCTCTGTCCATGGTATTTTCCAGGCAAGAATACTGGAGTAGGTTGCCATTTCCTCATGTAATTCATAGTAAGGGATTTAAAGTGAAGGAAAAGTCTGTTCAGTCAGGGAATATTTTAATGATTGATTGAACAAATTTAGTCCATTTCACTCTCACAGACGGTTCCCTCTACTTCTTTCTATGTGAAGTCCTGCTCATGTCACCTTGAAGAACCACAGTATCTATCTCTACTGCTAAGTTGCTTCAGTCGTGTCTGACTCTGTGCAACCCCATAGACTGTAGCCCACCAGACTCCCCCGTCCCTGGGATTCTCCAGGCAAGAACACTGGAGTGGGTTGCCATTTCCTTCTCCAATGCATGAAAGTGAGAAGTGAAAGTGAAGTTGCTCAGTCGTGTCCGACTCTTAGCGACCCCATGGACTGCAGCCCACCTAGGCTCCTCCATCCATGGGATTTTCCAGGCAAGAGTACTGGAGTGGGGTGCCATTGCCTTCTCCCATCTTTCTCAGGGAAAGCCAAAAATTTGGTGCTGGAGTGTGCAAACTGACCTTCTCTCATCTATGCAATTATTTTCTCCCAGGTTGAGAGAAATGTTTTTTTGTCCATGATTGTCTTATCTAGCTTCCCCAATCACTCAACCAGTGTGAAAAAAAAAAAAAAATTCTTTCTGCAATGCAGGAGATATGGGAGAAGCAGGTTCGATTCCTGGGTTGGGAAAATCCCCTGGAGGTGGAAATGGCATCCCACTCCAGTATTCTTGTCTGGGAAATCCCATGGACAGAGGAGCCTAGCTGGCTGTAGTCCAAAAGGTTGCAAATTTTTGAACACAACTGTTCCTATTGGGATGTTGTATATATCTATGACTAAAAAAGCCCTCTGTTTTGTTTTTAGTCTTCAAATGTATCGAACTTTAGTAATTCCTTATTTTTATTACCAGACAGAAGCTCTAAATGAAAACAAAATAAAAAGAGATCATAAGACATCCTGACTTGCTAAGTTGTTTGTAAAACATCATTAACGTGAATCAACATTGGATTGAAACTCCTCAAAAGAATGTTTTCATTAATATTAATAAAAAATTTCATGTCACATAGAATTCAAACATATATATAGTTGGAATTTTATAAAGATTGCTTCTGAAAATTATGGTGCTACCTGTATATCAAACCTACTTACCCATACTGTTTCAGTGAAGACTTCTGAGTGCTTAAACTACAAACTTGCTTTAGTAATAACTGCCTTGATGTTTGCCTTTTTTTCCCTTCTTTTTTTTTTTTTTATTCTCAAGATAAAGGTCACTCTAAGAAGGTAGTTCAGGAGTTAAAAGTGTTCCACAAGGTTAGAGATTACAATGGAAACAGACGCAGTTCCCCACAAAGGGGATGGTAGTTGAGCAGAGGCCTCCCGACTGTGGTCCTCCTGGAGGCTCTGGGGGGGTGAGATGGGATCTGAAGGTGATGGGCTTCCCTTGACTGGTTCCTTCCTTTGTACCTAACTCTGGTCCAGAAATAGAGAGCATCGCATCATGCTCCCAGACTGACACCAGGGAAGCTTCATAAATCAGCCAGTGAGTGTTCCGGCATGATTCTTTAGTCACTGTCTTCCCTCCAGAGCTGACACCTGTCACCTTTTAAAGACTGTGCATTCTCTGTCACTGTAGCTGAAGCCTCTCTCTCTTTTTTTTTTTATCTACTCTCATATTCTGCCTAGGTGGTATTTTCTGGGTGGCTGCCCATGTATTATAAAATCACTGTCAAATGGACAAGACAGTTTTTAAATTTATGACCTAAAAACTTTGAATTCCATGTAGTCATTGAGCATACAACTAAGCACAACCCAACAGGCATGCTTTTTTGTTTAAAAAAAAATGTAAATGTCTGAATATGTACGTGTAATCACTGTTCTCATATTGCATTTAATGGTTTTATAACTAATATTTCAGAGCATTTTAAATAATAAGAACCTTTACGAATCTGTCAGTTGGGGAAAAGGACTTTAACATCATCAGACTGGAACCATCACTATTAAGTCAATAACCATTAGTTATTTATTTCTATTAAAAATAGATATCTTCTCTGTGATACACATATCACTTTACTAGAAAGCCACATCTGAATCAACTGTACTGTTAATCTGGATTTATTTTGTCCTAATTTGTTTAAATGTAGATGACATAATAGAGTTCCTTAGCCTTTACAGAGAGGTAATGGAAAATGTTTGCACAAATTTGGCAAATCACAAATCTAAAGGAGCAGAAGTTTTTCTTTTCAATGTTTGCATCTTAATCATATTAAAAATAAAATGTCCATTATAGGTGGGGATTACTCTATCCCCTCCCAAGTGTATATTTTAAATCTTATTGTAAATTCTAGTGATGCAAACAAGGACCGCAAGGTGTTTGTAATTGGAGGATATTAAGTGCAAAATACAAGTAGAGGGTTCTTAAAAGGGACAGAAAAAGTCAGTTTCCTATTGATTGGACTGTGCTGGGATAAATGTGTGGCTTCTGTCCTTAATGGAAGCTGATTGTTCGGGGATGTGCCAGCGGGACTGGTCGATTCTCGAGCTGTTGTTTACTGGGAAGGACAATATCAATTTTCCAGGGGGGTGATTGGTGGGATGTCAAGGCTGTCACCCTTTTCTCCTCGTCACTGACAGACAGCCTAGTGACAATTACTGGTGATGGGACATTGCCTGCATTGGCATATACACTGGAGGATATAACTGGCAAACAAAAAAGGAGGAAAACACTCTGTAAAAAAGATATAATCAGCAGTTGTCAGGACTGGTTACATATATGATGTCTGAATAACAGAGCCCAGCACATTGCCTTTACTTGCTGAAGAAACATGGAGCCAACTTCATCCTACTTAGAAAAGTAAATGTGGGATAGTTTTTAGGGGGATAGTGTTCGTTGTTAGCATTATTTCTCTTTCAGAGTTAATATCAGAAAAAAGTTCTAAAGTTTTTTTTTTCTTCTTATTTTTCTAATTAAAATAGACTTTGGAGAATTCAGGTTGGCTTGAAAATCTTTACAGAAATGATTACATTGTCTTATGTTTCCTCATGAGTTAAGATAACTTTTGGAACTTTCCCTCCAGCGCTCATGTTAATGAGGACAGCCAATGAACAACTAATGAATTTTACTCAATAAATATCAGGATGAGACACTCAACTCCATCATTTTAGGAGAAAGGCGTCATTTAAAATGTGGAATATATTCTATAGGATGGGTAGTACACGTGTGTATCTACCAGACTTTAAAAAGTTTTGTCTGTTGGTTTCACATTTTCTGTTTCTTTCTGTTTTATTGTTTAATAATTTCAATTAAATTTTGAAGAAAAGGAACACTTTCCAATGTCTATCTTCTGCTTCAGAGAAAGCAACACCTAAATTAGTCAGAGCCCTTGAAACATCAGAATTGGCAGTTAGGTGTATTTCTTTCTCAGCAGGAGAAATTTCTTTGTGTTAGTTCATAAATGCCATTTATTAAATTATACCCCAATGAATCAAATCATTTCATTAATTCAATCTATGGATTTATTATATTCTGCTGGAATTTTAATGTTTGCAAAGAGACATGGTTTAGTTTTATATGGTCAAACTTAAGAGTATTTATTTTGTAGGAATTAGATATCTTCCCCCACTCCAGATTTTCTTAGCATCAGAGTGAAAATATCTGTACATACATAGAAAAACAGATATTTGTCTGCTACCCAACAAGAAGGATACACTGGGAATACTTCCAAGGCATGTACTCAGTTGTCTCATGACATTGCTTTCCACAGAATTTCTCACTATAGAGATAAAAAAATAATTGTATATATGATGTTGATTTTCTATAATCTGTGTGGCATTCGTGACTTAAATCAGATCTATTTTTTCCTTGTGAGAAATGTTTTCTTGACTACCATATATATAATTTTAAAGTTTTTTATTTTTAGTACACAGTTTGACAATAGTAACCAATGCAAGTAATAAAAGTCACCTATCATTTAGTGGAAACCATTGTTAACGTTTTCATATTTGCCCATTTTTGCTTTTAAGATATTAAATGTTTATATATGTGGCTGTGGTTTTTAAGTGTTTTTGGTGATGCTATTTTTGAGTTTGGTAAACATGTAGTTAAATCTATGATTTAGGGGTATCCTTTTATTTTAAATAAGTAGGTTACAATATTTCCAAGTGATTACATATGCAGATTATTTGTGATTGGGCTTGTAAGATGCCATATGAAGGTTATCATTAATTTCCTCCCATAAGCCACTAGCTAACTGACTTTCCATTGCACTCATTAAAAATAGATACTTAGCTTTCCAGAAGATTGTCTCAGAAAACCAAGGCAGGGCCCAGGTCCTCCGGGATGCCATCAACTGACCATTCCATCAGGCCTAGAGTAGTGGCCCTCCTCCTTGTCAGAACTGAAATAGTTACCCCATTTCCCAGCAGATAAACATTTGCAAGGCAAATAATAAATTAGCCATTAATCTAGAGAATGTTTGTATTCAATGAACTCTGAATGGAGTGGAGATGTCAGGTAGATAGACAAGGTAAAGTAACAGGCAGAGTCAATACCTCAGAAAGAACCATGTTTGTGTAGAAAGGATTGGCTAATAACTTTAAAGACTTTGGAAAGTTAGAGACAGTTAGTAAAGAAAGAAGAGCTATTTAGAAGAAGATGTAGGAAAGTTTTAAGTACTAATAACATATTAACAACATATTAGCAACTATAATTATATATTTATATATTATATTATATAATTATATATCATTTAGAAGTTTGATTTGAAAAATGACAATCAAATATTTATTTATAAAACTTTATGTATTTTATATTTTTAACCCGAGAGAGTACTCATATATCACAAAAAGTTTATTATTTTTCCAGATTGACAATTTAGCAAGTATATTTTTATAAAAACAAGAATTGATCTTAACATTTAGGGTTTCTTTTATCCTAATTAGGTTTTCCCCTTCACATGCATGATGACAAGACTCAGAGTTGGGATCTGAGAGGCTTTGCACAGCCACACAATACTTATATATTCTTCTGCAAGCTACTTAACTTTTATGACCCTTGGTTTCCTCATTTGTAAAATAGGAATGATAAATGCCCATTCCAAGGAGTTTTCATAAACAGTGAAATCATGAAGCATATACATATTTAGCATCTAACACAGGCTTGCCACTGTTATTTTTTAAAATAGAAGATAGGTATCTATTACATAAATTTATCCTAAAGCATTATTTACATTTAGTATTTCAAAAAATTTTTAATTAGTTAGGAATGCATATTGTGTTTTGGAACGTATTATACATAAGGGTTTTAAAAGATCCGGTGGTTATAAAGAGGTAATAGTAGCTCCCCTATTCTCTTGAGATTTGAAACTACAACCTTTGTTTTTTTAGAATTGACCATAAGGGAAATTGCTCTTGATTTCAAACACCTACCATCTGGCATACCATATCTTCTCACTGTGATATACAATGCCATAGGCATCCTAGAAGTAAGTGTGTAATGCATCCTGGATTTTTCACATGGTTGTTACTTATTACCCAAAAAAATAAAAAAGGGTGAAAATAAATGGAATAACCATAATCCTAAAAACTGATTTTCTAACTCTTCATTTCTTGTCACTCACTTTTTTTCTAATGAGAAAAATTCTATCCTCCAGTTAAGATTTCCTATACTGCTGCTGCTGCTGCTGCTAAGTTGCTTCAGTCGTGTCCGACTCTGTGCGACCCCATAGACGGCAGCCTACCAGGCTCCTCTGTCCGTGGGATTCTCCAGGCAAGAACACTGGAGTGGGTTGCCATTTCCTCCTCCAAATCATGAAAGTGAAAAGTCAAAGTGAAGTCGCTCAGTCCTGTCCGACTCTTAGCGACCCCATGGACTGCAGCCTACCAGGCTTCTCCATCAATGGGATTTTCCAGGCAAGAGTACTGAAGTGGGGTGCCATTGCCTTCTCCATTTCCTATACTAGATAATTTATAAAAAATGACACCTTTCAACTAAGATATTAACTGGGTCATGGATGTCCCATCTCCATGCCTTTGCTTGACTAGTTCAGTTCAGTTGCTCAGTTGTGTCCAACTCTTTGTGACCCCCATGGAATGCTCCATGCCGAACTTCCTAGTCCATCACCAACTGCTGGAACTTGCTCAAACTCATGTCCATCAAGTTGGTGATACCATCCAACCATCTCATCCTCTGTCGTCCTAGTCTCCTTCTGCCTTCAATCTTTCCCAGCATCAGGGTCTTTTCCAGTGAGTTAGTTCTTGGCATCAGGTGCCAAAGTATTGGAGTTTCAGCTTCAGTATGAGTTCTTTCAATGAATATTCAGGATTGATTTCCTTTAGGATGGACTGGTTTGATTTCTTTGCAGTCCAAGGGATTTTCAAGAGTCTTCTCCAACACCACAGTTCAAAAGCATCAATTCTTCAGTGCTCAGCCTGCTTCATAGTCCAAACTCTCACATCCGTACATGACCACTGAAAAAACCATAGCTTTGACTAGACGGGCCTTTGTCAGCAACATAATGTCTCTGCTTTTTAATATGCCATCTAGTTTGGTCATAGCTTTTCTTCCAAGGAGCAAGTGTCTTTTAATTTCATGCTGCAGTCACCATCTGCAGTGATTTTGGAGCCCCCCAAAATAAAGTCAGTCACTGTTTCCATTGTTTCCCCTTCTATTTGCCATGAAGTGATGGAACCAGATGCCATGATCTTAGGTTTCTGAATGTTGAGTTTTAAGCCAACTTTTTCACTCCCCTCTTTTACTTTCATCAAGAGTCTTTTTAGTTCTTCTTTGCTTTCTACCATAAGGGTGACGTCATCTGCATATCTGAGGTTATTGATATTTCTCCCAGCAATCTTGATCCCAGCTTGTGCTTCATCCAGCCCAGCATTTCTCATGATGTACTCTGCATAGAAGTTAAATAAGAAGAGTGACAATATACAGCCTTGACGTGCTCCTTTCCTGATTTGGAACCAGTCTATTGTTGCTTGCCTATTAAAACCCTAATCACAAATTTTAAATAAAGATTTGCAGTGTTTTTAGCATTTCCTCAAGCTTTGCTGTCGTTGTTGTTCAGTCTCTAAGTTGTGTTTTAACTCTTCAAGACCTCATAGATTGCAGGATTGAAGGTTTCCCTGTCTTTCACTATCAGCCTGAGTTTGCTCAAACTCATATCCATTGAGTCAATGATGCCATCCAACCATCTTGTCCTCTGTTGTCCCCCTCTCAATCTGCCTTCAATCTTTCTCAGCATCAGCGTCTTTTCCAATGAGTCAGCTCTTGGCATCAGGTGGCCAAAGTATTGGAGCTTCATTTTCAGCATCAGTCTGTCCAATGAATATTCTTCAGGGTTGATTTCCTTTAGGATTTTCTGGTTGGATCTCCTTGCTGTCCAAAGAACTCTCAAGAGTCTTCTCCAACACCACAGTTCACAAGCATCAGTTCTTCAGCACTCAGCCTTCTTTATGCTCCAGTTCTCAAATCTGTACATGACTACTGGAAAGACCATAGCTTTGACTATATAGACCTTGTTTGGCAAAGTGATGTCTCTGCTTTTTAATATGCTGTCTAGGTTTGTCATAGCTTTTCTTTGAAGGAGCAAACGTCTTAATTTCATGGCTGCAGTCACCATCCACAGTAATTCTGGAGCCCCCAAAAATAAAACCTGTCAAAACTTTTTTAACAGGTTTAAGAGATGGCAATACCAGACCACCTGATCTGCCTCTTGAGAAATTTGTATGCAGGTCAGGAAGCAACAGTTAGAACTGGACATGGAACAACAGATTGGTTCCAAATAGGAAAAGGAGTTCGTCAAGGCTGTATATTGTCACCCTGTTTATTTAACTTATATGCAGAGTACATCATGAGAAATGCTGGACTGGAAGAAACACAAACTGGAATCAAGATTGCCGGGAGAAATATCAATGACCTCAGATATGCGGATGACACGACCCTTATGGCAGAAAGTGAAGAGGAACTCAAAAGCCTCTTGATGAAAGTGAAAGTGGAGAGTGAAAAGGTTGGCTTAAAGCTCAACATTCAGAAAACAAAGATCATGGCATCTGGTCCCACCACTTCATGGGAAATAGATGGGGAAACAGTGGAAACAGTGTCAGACTTTATTTTTCTGGGCTCCAAAATCACTACAGATGGTGACTGTAGCCATGAAATTAAAATATGCTTACTCCTTGGAAGAACAGTTATGACCAACCTAGATAGCATATTCAAAAGCAAAGACATTACTTTGCCAACAAAGGTTCGTCTAGTCAAGGCTATGGTTTTTCCTGTGGTCATGTATGGATGTGAGAGTTGGACTGTGAAGAAGGCTGAGCGCCGAAGAATTGATGTTTTTGAACTGTGGTGTTGGAGAAGACTCTTGAGAGTCCCTTGGACTGCAAGGAGATCCAGCCAGTCCATTCTGAAGGAGATCAGCCCTGGGATTTCTTTGGAAGGAGTGATGCTAAAGCTGAAACTCCAGTACTTTGGCCACCTCATGTGAAGAGTTAACTCATTGGAAAAGACTCTGATGCTGGGAAGGATTGGGGGCAAGAGGAGAAGGGGACGACAGAGGATGAGATGGCTTGATGGCATCGCTGACTCAATGGACGTGAGTCTCAGTGAACTCCAGGAGTTGGTGATGGACAGGGAGGCCTGGCATGCTGCGATTCATGGGGTCGCAAAGAGTCGGACACGACTGAGTGACTGATCTGATCTGATTTTATAAAACTTTTATTTTATTTTATAAAAACTTTCCCCCCTTCTGTTTGCCATGAAGTGATGGGACTAGTTGTCATGATCTTAGAATTTTGAATATTGAGTTTCAAGCCAGCTTTTTCGCTCTCCTTTCCCACCCTCATCAAGAGGCTCTGTAGTTCCTCTTCACTTTCTGTCGTTAGAGTAGTATCATCTGCACATCTGAGGTTGTTAATATTTCTCCTAGAAATCTTGATTCCAGCTTGTGATCCATCCAGCCTGGCATTTAGCATTGTATGCTGCATGTAAGTGAAATAAGGAGGGTGACAATGTACAGCCTTGAAGTACTTCTTTCCTAATTTTGAAGCAGTCTAATGTTCCATGTCCAGTTCTAATTGTTGGTTCTGGACCTGCATACATGTTTCTCAGGAGGCAGGTGAGGTGGTCTCATATTTTTGTCTCTAAAAATTTTCTACATTTTGTTGTGATGCACACAGTCAAAGACTTTAGTGTAGTCAATGAAGCAGATGTTTTTCTAGAATTCTCTTGCTTTCTCTATGATCCAGCAGATGTTGGCAATTTGATATCTGGTTCCTCTGCCTTTTCTAAATCCAGCTTGAACATCTGGAAGTTCTCGGTTCACATACTGCTGAAGCCCTAGGTTGAAGGATTTTGAACATTTCTTGTTAGCACGTGAAATAAGCATTACTATATGGTAGCTGGAACATTCACTGGCATTACTCTTTTTTTGAGATTGAGCCTAGAGAACAACTGAAATATTTGGGATTTTTGAGTATATAAATTACTGTTGCAAAGGAAAAATATTTATATAGACAATCCAGAAACTGTTACATTAACCCCGATTAATAGATTTAAATTGAACAACACCTGAACTTATACATTTCAACTTTGCTTTCAATGCTGCTTGATATTTTTTTACATTTTTATTCATTCATTCCTTCTATACCATTTTCATGGCTCTCTCCTCCCATACTACCTTTGGCTTTCATTGTTAAATAGTTTAACTTTAATCTGAATTTCATGAAGAAGCATTGAGTTATTTATATGTGGTTTATTTCTGTTTCCTCTTCTTTATCTTAAACTTTCTCCAAAACTTCATTCATCATATTTTACATGGTTCAGCTCTGTTAAGACATACAGGAGTATGTCTGAGACTAACCTATTTAGTTATGTTTATGGTTTTCATTTCTCCCATTCTGGTCCTGACAGATAACCATCTGTTTTACTCTTCACTGACTCTCTCTTAAAACAGAAACATACTGAATAGTCCTCCATGTCAGACACAGAAGAGTATGGATAAAGAGAAAAAATTACATAGAATTTCATTTAAAAAGACTATATTTAGTTTTAGAAAATAAAGGGGCTTCTTAAGGTGATGGTATTTAAAGATATTCTTAAATACTAAATCTGTCATAACATAAATACTACTAATTGTCATTCTGAATTAAAAAAATTGAAATCACTTTTAATAGCTAAGGTATACAATGAGTCATAATATCTTCTCCATAGTTTGTATTTACAACCCATACATTTTCAATCACTACAACCCTGTAAGATAAGTTCTACTACTGTTCCCATTCTAAGGTGTGGAAAGCGAGCCAAGAGATTAAATAACTTGCCTGAAATCACACATTTAAGCAGTGGTCACTGTTAAAGCCAAGGTGTGCACTTAGTTGTCCCTGGACTCTTTCCCTGACAACTGTTCTTAGTGCCTCTCCACACAGTACTTGTGTGTATTATTAACTAAAGCTGTTAGCTTTATAAACTTTCCAAATCTGTTTTCAAAATTTGTTGTTTCTTTCTGGAGCATCTAAAGAGAAGTAGCATGAATTAGGAACAGAAATATCAATTGGAACTATATTGAGAGGTTCTTGAATTCTAGACTGAAGAATTCTGACTTAATTTAATAAATGTACAGTGATTAATCATCAAAAGTTTTGAACCTGAAGTGGAAATTTAGAGGTATATGTTAATAAGTGTAGGATAAACTGACAAAGGAATCACTGATAAAATGTGTAATTTTTTGAAAGCTATTGTAGCAGTATGGATGAGAAATCATGACGCCTGACCCAGGAAGGTGATAGTGCAATGAGAAGGACAAACATTTGTCAGACTGATTTGGGTAGAATTTACAGGATTTGTAAGCTGTAATAGTCATTGACCTTAGGATCCAAGGCAAGGGTGGAGAGAGATGACTTGATGACTGAGAAGAAGGAAACATCGTTAATGAAAACTGGAAAATAAAGGGGAAATTTGGATTTTGGTAGAATCGGAGAAGGCAATGGCACCCCACTCCAGTACTCTTGCCTGGAAAGTCCCATGGATGGGGGAGCCTGATGGGCTGCAGTCCATGGGGTCGCTACCAGTCTGACATGACTGAGCGACTTCACTTTCACTTTTTACTTTCATGCATTGGAGAAGGAAATGGCAACCCACTCCAGTGTTCTTGCCTGGAGAATCTCAGGGACGGGGGAGCCTGGTGGGCTGCTGTCTATGGGGTCGCACAGAGTCGGACACGACTGAAGCGACTTAGCAGCAGCAACAGCAGCTTGATATATTAACGGAAAACCCAGAGAAAGATTTGAAAAATCAGAGGCAGAAATATAACCTGTTTAATCATCTACTTTACAGAAGTTGAAACCATATGAATAGATAGAATCATTAAGAATTGCTATTCAGTTCCTCAGTCATGCTGGACTCTTTGCAGCCCTATAGATTGCAGCACACCAGGCTTTCCTGTCTCCTACCATCTTAAAGAGTTTTCTCAAACTCATGTCCACTGAATTGATGATGACATCCAACCATTTCATCCCCTGTTGTCCCCTTCTCCTCCTGCATTCAGTCTTTCCCAGTATTAGGGTATTTTCTAATGACTCAGCTCTTTGCATTAGGTGGCCAAAGTATTGGAGCTTCAGCTTCATCAGTCCTTCCATTGAATATTCAGGGTTGATTCTCAAGAGTCTTCTCCAGTACCACATTAATTCTTCTCCATTAATTCTTCTCCAGTACCACATCAATTCTTTGGCGCTCAGCCTCTTTTATTGTCCAGATCTCACATCTGTACATGACTTCTGGAAAAACCATAACTTTGACTGTATGGACTTTTGTCAGCAAAGTAATGTCTCTGCTTTTTAACACGCTGTCTAAGTTTGGCATAGCTTTTCTTCCAAGGAGCAAGTGTCTTTGAATTTCATGGCTGTAGTCATTGTCCACAGTGATTTTGGAGCCCAAGAAAATAAATTCTGTCACTGTTTTCATTGTTTCCCCATCTATTTGCCAGGAAGTGATGGGACCAGATGCCATGATGTTTGTTTTTTGAATGTTGAATTTTAAGCCAGCTTTTTCACTCTCTTTCACCTTCCTCAAGTGGCTCCTTAATTCAGCTTTGCTTTCTGCCACTAGAGTGGTGTCATCTGCATTAAGAAGGAAAGACAGAAAAAATAAGAGCAAGAGAGAGAAAGGCTGAGGAATTAGTCTGTGGTGACACTAATATTTAGGTAGGAAATACCAGGAGCAGAAGAGCTAACTAGGAAAGGAAAATTCCAAAAGTGCAAATAAATTTGAGAAATAATAAACATGAAAGGGAAGAGACTTCCAAGAAGCTGGAAGTGGTCAAATTTCATATACCTCAGTGGTAACTGAGAATAGGGTCTTTCCTTCAACCAAAATCTATAAAGAAAGCCTTATGTTGGTGATCACTACTGAGGACCTTCAATAATGGTGGACACTGACCACTTAAATATGAATGAGATAATAACAATGTCCAATAAAGCAAATATGTTTGTGGTGCTTATGTGGACAGATTATTTGGGTACTACCAGAGATTGGGTGCAAGAAATAATGCCTTTAGACTATTTGTTCATACATATAAAATCTCTAAAGTAAAATTTAGGGTTCATAATAAAATTTTATTGTGTTCAAACATCTTTAAAATTATAATAGAAGTCAATAGGTAAATATGATCTGGTGTATAGTATTTACCTTACATATAATATTCAAAAAGCATATAGCATCATAGAATAAGAACAAAATGTACTTTTTTCATTTTATGAATTTGTTCTTTATCTCTGATAACAAAATCTTATGGGTCTTGTAAGATCCGCAGATGCTTAAATAAAAAAAAAAAGGATTTCAAATCAATGCAGATAAGTTTTTTAAAATTTCTTTTTAGGAATAAACTACATTATTTTAAGGGACTTCCCTGGTCGTTCATCTGCCATCACTTCTACCTCCACCTGCGATGCAGGATACCCCAGTTAGATCCCTGGGTTTGGAAGATCCACTGGAGAAGGGAACGGCTACCCACTCCAGTATTCTGGCCTGAGAATTCCAAGGGCTGTATGTATAGTACAGGAGATTACAAAGAGTTGGACATGACTGAGCTTTTTAAAAGCTCATCACTTTTAAAATCTTTTAGTATTTTAAAGTATTTCAGTTTTTAAAGTATTTTAAAGCTATTTCACTCTGGTCTGCTCCACAGATCAGAATGAATTTTGGTTCAGAAATATATGACATCTTATTTTGGTCAACTGTTATTTAGTTTTATTATGTAAAGTTTTCTAGTTCAAGACTGAGAATCTGACCAAAATCAGGAAACAAAAATACAAATTTACTAATCTCCACATGTAGAACAGAAACAAGTGTTAGACTTCCTGAATATATAAGCAATTATTTGTTGCCATATTTTATATATATATATATATATATATATGTATATATATGATGGCGTTCTTGGCTTACACTTTCCTAATGAAATTCTTACTGCCTTAAAAAGTGCATTAACAAAATGCAGAGAGCAACATTTAATATTGTTTGGACTTTTGGTTTGTAACACTTCAATGCAGTCACTGTGGATATTGCTGTTCATTGGACCTACTGTTTAGATGAATTAAAACTATGTTAATTTTAGACCTTATCTTAAAATTTGTTTTATTGTTTGACTGATTTTGGGGGAGGAGTGGATTTTTTAAATTAAACTTATGAATTTATTAGTTACAGATACATTTCTCCAAAAACAGGAGTGTCATAGTCCAAGGAAAGGTAGGAGAATCCATTTGAAATTGTTGAGTATAAAAATACACTTTATATTATTAGACATTTATTTATCCCAAGGAAAATTTTTAAACATATACACAATTACTGAACATAGTATAGTGATCTGACATATAACCATGCTGATATTTTGCTACTACATATGTACATGTATATATGTATGTACATAGGACTATTTTGCCTCATGATTATATTTTCTTATCAACACATTTAAATACATTGCTATTTTGTTTTCTTTAGTACTTTGCAGAAATATCCTGAAAATAGGAAGGCTACTCATAGTAAGAGCAAACTTTATTTTTTTGGAATGTACAGTTTGAAGTTGAGCTGGAACAGAAATACTTACCCTACTCACTCTATTGCTACTGTTGTTCAGATACCATGCTGATATTAGGTGTGCTTGAATACTGATATAAATTTGGATATCTTGGGTATCTGCCAATAGTTCCAGATAATTAATTCTTATGCATTTACGGTATTTTAGCTCTGTATTAACATATCATAGTATGTGGTTACTTACTATATGTATTCCTTTTGTTTCAAAATTATTTTCATTATTACTAGGTATACAATATCCCTTAGAAATACTGAAAATGAAAGGCCTTTTCTTAAACTGCCTTTTGCATAATGAAAATTCAAAGAGCTTTAATATTTATTAACTGCCTTTAGGTATAGATTTTAAGTGTCCTTTTTCATCCTTAGCAATAGGCTTCAAAACTCCCAGTTACTTGCTAATAATTCTTCACTTCTCAGGAGATTGGATTGCTATAGGCAAGTTTACTTAATAAACGTGCAAAAAAAGAAAGCTAAATTAAGCAAAAGCCTCTGTACATATCTCATTTTTAATTATTATTTCCTATTATTAATTCAAATGTATTTTATTTTTTCACGTAATGTGTGGATGTGTACAAATAAATATATATGTATTTAACAAGATTTATGTTTGAATAAATCATAGATTTAAAAAATTATAAATATTTTATGTGAAAATATTGGCATCAAGAAAATCTAATCAAAAATAGGCAGGAAAAAGTCACATTTTAAATTAGTGCAGCATCAAGATAATGAAAATTAATACCATTTAAAGGAATGCATTAACACTCCTCTGTTGTTATCAGTATCTAGTGTTCTTTTATTCTATACATAGGTATATAATCTAATTGCTTTCCATAAAAACACAAATAATCAAATATAAACAAAACTGGAAAATGCGATTATTAAGGAAATATATGTGAATTTAATAAGATCTTAAACAACTGCTGAAAAGTTGGGTAAATTGTCTCTTAACAAGTTGCAGTCTTGAGTGTACTCTATTAAGAAGATACTTCCATGAACAGGAGCCCATTTGTAATTAGATAAGGAAAACTGACAGCAACAGTGAGTTAGTGGCTCCCATGGAATGACAGGTATTGACTGAATACTGGCTGTGTTTGAGATGGTGAGGGAGTCGATAAAAGCATCAGGGCTTTCTTGAAATACCACTGCCAGCAATGCTTTAATTTGCTGCCTGGAAAAGAGCCACAGATATTCATCCCCTATGTTTAGTGTTGATGAGGTCTAACACGTACATTTAATCTTCTGTTTACCATTAAAAACACTTGTAAGTGGTATAAGGCACCACAGAGAGGAAATAGAACAGGGAGCATATTTTGTATGAACTCCATGATGCAGCCAAGGTCTAGAAAAATAAACCTCACCTGAATCAACAAGCCAGGTGTGGAAAGAATAGTTTAGCAACAACAACAACAAAAGATCAGTTGAGAATAAGAGTGTTGGATGATTTGGGGAAGCGATAAATAGGCATGTTTCTAAACTATCTGTTGTTGTTGTTTTTTTAATCACTAAGTGTTGTCTGACTCTGTGCAACCCCATGAACTGTAGCCTGCCAGGCTTCTCTGTCCATGGGATTACCCAAGCAAGGATACTGGAGTGGGTTACCATTTCCTTCTCTAGGGGATCTGTCCCACCCAGAGATCAAACCTGTGTCTCCTGCATTGGCAGGCAAATTCTTTACTGCTGAACCACATGGTAAGTGCAAACCACCTATAGGAATCCTTTATATATTTCTCTCTATACTGTAGCAGTTGAATAAAAGAAAATGCTATGAAGGTTATAAGCACGTTAGGGGTATGTTATCTCTGTAGAATTGAAGACCTTATGTTATACTTCTGCTTAAAAGCAAATTTTCTTAAATACTTCCCAGATGTTTTTGAAACTTGTTACATAAAAAGGTGAGAGAGAGAGAGTGTGTGTGTGTACAGTACATGGAGAAATAAATTCTTTGATAAAATTTTAATGCATAGTTTTATGTGTGCCATTTGTTTTGGCCTGTGATAGCCACACAAAGGAGAAGGCAATGGCACCCCACTCCAGTACTCTTGCCTGAAAAATCCCATGGATGGAGGAGCCTGGTGGGCTACAGTCCATGGGGTCGCTAAGAGTCAGATACGACTGAGCGACTTCACGTTCACTTTTCACTTTCATGCATTGGAGAAGGAAATGGCAACCCACTCCAGTGTTCTTGCCTGGAGAATCCCAGGGACCTGGGAGCCTGGTGGGCTGCCGTCTATGGGGTCGCAAAGAGTCGGACACGACTGAAGCGACTTAGCAGCAGTAGCAGCAGCAGCCACACAGAGATCCACAGAAGCACTTTGATTTTAAATTCACCTTTAGAACTCTCAAGTAAAGTGATTTATTGGGAAGTGTTACTTTTGGTCCAGATTCCATTGTGTTGCCCTTACCTTGCTGTCAGAACTCAATATAGACCATTATAAAATTTCAACATGCTTTTTTACTACAAATTCAAATAATCCACTACTTGTGACCTTCAAGGTCTAATTAAATAAGGGTACCATTTAGAAATACAGTACTAGATTTTTTAAATCTCATTTGGTTGCCAGTGTTTAATGTTGCCCACCTGTTGTAATAGATGAACTGCCGAAGATAAATGGATAAGCCTTTTGGTTGTGCCAGGAACAGTGTAGGATTTTCTTTGTGAATCCACACGATGCTCCAGTTAGGCTCAATTAAAAGACCTATCAAGATTATCTGACATGCTGAGGAGCTAATGACCATTTTAGGGGATGAGATATGGTCCGTGGTTCCAAGAGAAGCTCATAAAAGGGCTTTTATTTTCCATATTTCCATATACCTTCGAGAGGGATGTGTGTGTATCTTTTTCGGGGAGGGATTCACCTGTGATTGAGAACATAGGTCTGAATTTATTCAGGTAAGATTGTTCTGCCACAGTAAGCATTTTCTCTCAGTATATAATTTTAAGCATGAGGAATGAAAAAAATAGTCAAGACGTAAGTGTAATATTTAGCTAATATTGTCTCACATATGCCTAGGTCCTGTAAGGGAGGTATATAAAGTATATCTCTCTTTATATATAAAGTTTTTACAGATATTAAACAGGAAACAGAATAAAACTTAACCAAGACATTGAGAATATAAACTGTTCCGATTTAAAATGAATTATTGAGTACTGTAACTAATAAGAATCATGCACAATTATGATGGTTTCAGAATGTTTTAATATTTGTTCTTATTGTGGTATACATAAATTATCAAACATTAATTAGAATGAAAGTATTTTAAAATGCATGGTCTCATGTAAGGTGGTTAACAGTTTTGTGGTAAGCACAATAAATTTGATTAAGTTAATCATTCCTTACGTAAGGAGAACTGTTAGCACTTCTTTTTTTGGTACAGTGATTGATTTTCATTAAGATAGCCTTAAGTCCTTTATGAGCCACAAACATTAGTATAGTTTTAGCAGTATGTACCCTACTGTTATGAAAATTGTCAGTTACTTTCTGATTCTTAATAAATGTTTATTTCATCCATAGGGTTTTATTTTATTCCTTTGAAAAGACTTAATTTATATTTGGCATCTTTTATAACTATCCTTAATAAGGATAATTGAGATTAAAATACTGTCAAGAAATTTCCAAAAGCTGAGACCAAATATGTGGGCAATTCATATTGGTATCATACTCAGTAATAACCGTTTATAGTTATGTGGTGGGAAGAGCCAGATCACTCATTCATTCATCCATCCATTCAGCAAACTGGTGGAGGGCGGATAGACTACCAGCCCTGTACTTGGTGTTGGGACAACCAAGATCTACACAGTCCTCATCATAAAGGAGTCCCTAGGCCAGGGAAGAGAAAGACATACAAATAAATTGTTGTAATATGGTGGAGTACAGTGTGATCAGCACAGTAATAGGGGTATGTACAAGCTGGAAAAATAATTCTGAAGGAGGGAGTGATGAATTTTGTCTGAGATGGGGAAGGGGAGGGATTGAATTCGAGGCCATTCTTTTGAATAATTCATGAGAGACCAACAGTCCATCCTCCTAAATTAAGTAGTTTAGCCAAAGAGAGCTGCCAACATATCGAACAGCTGATGAGAAGTCAGACCTTAGAGTGAGCAGGCCTCAGTGAATAGCGAGCTGACAGAAGCAGGGCTGGGTGCCATTTGTAGCTTTATCCCTGAAACTACAGAGTTGATGTCTGCTCACTGTCTCCCAAGAGAGGTGGTTCCACAGAGGAAGGAAATTTTAAAAAAGATATTAGTAAAGAATGTCTGAAGATGCATGTGACCATGTTGTGGGCTTCCCAGGTGGCATTAGTGGTAAAGAACCTGCCTGTCAGTGCAGAAGACATAAGAGAAGCGGGTTCAAAACCTGGGTCAGAGATCCCTAGAGGAGGACATGGCAACACACTCAAATAGTCTTGCCTAAAGAATCCCGTGGACAGAGAAGCCTGGCTAGCTACAGTCCATAAGGTCACACAGAGTCGGAAAAGACTGAAGCGACTTAACATGCACACACGTACACCATGCAGTCAATTACATTATCCGCAACCTCCTGAATATAAGCACTTTTCCTCAAATATGAGTCACCAAATCAATCTTTGATCGAAAATGTTACTGTATTATTTCTGAGTGTTCTGCAAGTTGTTCTTCCTGTCTTAGAGGATAGAAGGAATAAACCAACGTGAAACTTAAAATATGAAAGAAAAGAAGTTTCCTTGATCTTGTTTCATTCGCTAAGTTGTTCTCATCTGCCTAAGCAAATTCCAAATTGTCCCTGCAAATCTGTATTTCACCAATGCCAACTCATTATTTATTGTTACTAACCCATTATGTGTTTTCAAAAACCAAACCAAAACCCACCAAACAAAAAAAAACCTCGTTTGTTCTAACTGCCAAAGCTGAATGTTCTTCTTTTTAACTTTCTCCTCTAAATCTTTAAGAATTCCAGGAGACTGAGAGTTCACTCTTGTCCTGTGTTGCCACAAGGATTACTTCCCTGACTAGACATAGTAATAGTTATCATGGGAGGAAAGTTCCCCCCAAATTTATATGCTAAAGTCTCACCTCTAAAGACCTCTGAATGTAAAACTGTATTTGGAGATAGAATCTTTACAGAGGTGGTTAAACTAAAATGAGGTCATTGCTGCTGCTGCTGCTGCTGCTGCTAAGTCGCTTCAGTTGTGTCCGACTCTGTGCAACCCCATAGATGGCAGCCCTCCAGGCTCCTCCGTCCCTGGGATTCTCCAGGCAAGAACACTGGAGTGGGGTGCCATTTCCTTCTCCAGTGCATGAAAGTGAAAAGTCAAAGTGAAGACGCTCAGTCGTGTCAGACTCTTAGGGACCCCATGGACTGCAGCCTACCAGGCTCCTCCATCCATGAGGTTTTCCAGGTTAGAGTGGGCCTAATCCAACATGAAGGATGTCCTTCTAGAGAGGAGATTAGGACACAGACATGTACACAGGGAACATCATAGGAGAAACAGGGAAAAGATAGTCATCTTCAAGCTAAGGAGAGAGGCCTGAGAAGGAACCAACATTGCTGACCTCTTGATCGTAGACTTCTAGCCTCCAGAATTGTGAGATAATAATCGATATCTGTTAAACTCTGCCAAAACGTGGCATTTTATTATTGGCAGCCGTGCAAACAAGTGTAATAGTGATGAAAGGTATTGTTTGTGTATTGTACATGTTCAGTTGCCTTGATACTTCTTGTGGACTAGAACCTCTTGATCATATCTAGAACATGATGCAGATCACCGGTCACATAATAAACACTAAATAAATTACTGTTGAACTGATTAGCTTCCTTATGTTCAAGTGATATGCTAAGATTCATGAAAATCTTTGCTATCACTGTGGATTTACCCTGTGCTGTTTATCGCATTAGCACAGTGTCAGTTTTTCTGCTGTCTTTAATCATCATCTTATCTTTCACATTAAGTTGCATCTGAGGTTCACTGTCTATTCCCTTATGGCCCTGGACATCATTACATCCCATTAAACACCAAGCAAACCTTCAGGATAAAAATATTTATAGACATGTTTACTGAATGATTAGGGGCATGTTTATAAGATTGGTATAATGAATGAAAGCTCAGGAGACATCCTTATTGCTGGACAACATAACCTGAATCTCCAGAGCTGATCTTGACTAATTACAAAATGTATGTGTTTTATCCTTATACATCTTGCATCAGCTTCAACTTTGAATTCATAAAGTATGTTATCTTTTGAATAGAAATCCAAAGCTAGAGATACAGCCATTTGATGGATAAAAAATTTTGAAGCATCCTCTACAGACACAGTGAGAGATAGGGAGATGAATTAGAGGTAGATTTTTCTATTAATGACCTTATATTCTAATAAAGAAGATACTATATGAAGATAAGGAACTATAATAGATTAGAAAATAGGCAATCAAGAAGTGAGACAGATAAAGTATTAATAGTTCAAGGATCACTTCTGTCTGTGGGAACCAAACAGTGATTGATGGAAAGTTGGCAATTGTAACACATATAAAAAAGATGGTGGGATTTGGGTTTGTATATCAAAGAGTTGGAAGGGAGAAGACATTTCAAGCTGGTGGGATAATGCAAAAAAAATACAGACAAGAAAGCACATATATTTTCTTAAATACATGTAAATTATATTTGTTGAGGATGAAAGAAGCTGTTGAAATAAGTTTGCTTCACTTTAGTTAATCCTTCAATGTCAGTTAAAGAAGTAGAAATAAATCTTCTATAGAAAGTAGAAATATATCCTCTATTTATGATGTGAGTCTCACATGAAAATATTCTGCCTATTTTAGATATACAATGAATTGGGGGGAAAGTTTTAGAAGATATTTTAGGCTCTGCAATTGAGCAGATAGTGTTGAGATAATACGGTGCTCATTTTTTACATTCAGGTTGTAGGGTAATGCCTGACACTTAGTAGCTTACAGAACTTGTTATTGAATTAATTATAATCACATCCAGAAATAGCTAAGTAGCCATAGAAATAGAGCATAATAGATGAAGGAAATATTTGAAAACAAAACTTGCAAAACTTGACAAGTGTTCGTTTGCATTCAAGGCTGCCATAAAGATTGGTCCCACCAAAAAGAGTGGGGTCAAGGGTATGTTGATGTACAATAGAATATGTTCAATTGAAGACCTAACATTGAAAATACTATCTAATAGATATTTTAGATTTATCTGTAGATATGACATTGCCGACTCAGTGGACGTGAGTTTGGGCAAGCTATGGGAGACAGAAGGACAGGGAAGCCTGGTGTGCTGCAATACATGAGTTTTCAAAGAGTCAGACACCAGTGAGTGACTGAACAATAAATAACAAAATGGAAAGATATCTGTTTAGAGTGGTAAAGTCAGATTACCAACCTGAAAATTATAGGGAAACAACATAATGCTGAAAAACTTGTCTGTTTTATATAACTTATCTGTTTGGATTAGCTTGACACATTGGCCATTTAGGGAAGTGCAAACTAATTCATTTATTTTATTGTTTTTATTCTGGTTTTATTGAGATATAATTGACAGTATCATATAAGATATATGTATACTGATTTGGTTCATTTACACGATGAAGTGATCATCGCAATAAATTTAGTGAACATTCCTGGAACCTGAAAGTTCTGATTGGTGCCCAGAGGGCTCATTTGTTCAGCACCCAAATTGCACCAAAAGTAACTGCATGCCAGTTTACAATAAATATGCTTGAAATTAATCAGATGAATTTTACGATATTTGATAAAACATCTTTTTATTTATGACGAAGATATTCGGCTTTCCATCTGTTTTGGTCGTTTTGAAAGGCTGATGCATGTAATGGCTTGTTAGTACTTTAGGAAAGTACTTTAGTCCCACTGAAGAATCTGAAGATCTTCTCATTCACTGTTTCCTGAACAACTCAACATATCAGTACCTTTTTTCTTTTTAAAAATCCTAGACAGTTTCTCCAATACTATTTATTTCTGCATTTAGAGTTTTTCTTCATAATGAATTATATGAAAAAGCAATTCTGAAAGTCTTTTAAGTTCTAAATCTCAACTGTTTCAAGAATAGAAAAAATATAATGTGTTATGTTTAAAATTAATTTATACATTTGTAATTGGTATGTGTGTATTTTCTTTTATTATGAATCATTGAAATAGGTACCAGAGAATGACTTGACTTCTTCATTTTAGAACTATGGGATAGATTCAATAAATTATAAAAAGTGTTAACTGTAATTGCTCAGATCCAACTATAGGATTACTGACTGTATCACATATATGGTGTGAACAAAATGACTTCCAACTTCAAATATGATAAAATATTGGAGTGATATTGTTACTCCCTGGAAAAGTAATTGCCAGCCCATTCCAGTATTCTTGCCTGGGAAATCCCATGGACAAAGACGCCTGGTGGGCTACAGTCCATGGCGTCACAACAGAGTTTGATAATACTTAGCGACTAAAACAACAAATAATATTTTCATGTGGTGTAAATGAGTAACAGCGTAAATTTTACAACCCTGAGAAGCCTAGCGTGCATTTCAAGCCTATTGTGCGTTGCCTACGTGTTAATTATCTTTGAGAAACAATTGTGGATTGTTCCTTTGAATTATCAGTGCTACCAAGAAATAAAAAGAGACAGAGAAAGATGAAATAAAATAGGCTTATAGGTTTATTTGCTTATATATGATGTACTCTGTAGCATAAAAGTCAACTGAATGGACTTTAAAACATCTGGGAAAATTGTGCATATGTAATTTTTTTCCAATAAAGGATTAAATCATTTAAAGGGCAGCACTAATATTTATCAAAATAGAGCTAGTTTTATCTTAGAGAGTTATTAAAGTCTAGATATTTTTATATGGGCTTCCCTCATGGCTCAGATGGTAAAGAATCTGTCTGCAATGCAGGAGACCTGGGTTTGATCCCTAGGTTGGGAAGATCCCCTCAAGAAGGGAATGGCTACCCACTCCAGTACTCTTACCTGGAGAATTCCATGGAGAGGAGCTTGGGTGGCTATCTTTCATGTGGTCACAAAGAGTCAGACATGACTGAACGACTAACATTTTCACTGCTTTCAAGTTTTACATGCAAAATTACCTGGCAAGACTATGGAAAAAAGTTCTGACACTGGCCTCCTCATCAACGCCCTAGAAACAAAAGTGAAGAAATAGGTTTCTGGGCATGTATTGCATTGCTACCAATTTGTCTGAGAATGCTGATGCTTTTGCATAGCATTTTCACAGATATCTATGTGTCCTTGATTAGTTGAAGGCAGAAAAACTACCACTGAAAGTATAACGTGTAGTGCTAGAACAAAATGTACTCATGTTAGGATATAATTGGCAATAGCATTTTATTATGCCATGAGCTTCCAGATGTTCAAGCTGGATTTAGAAAAGGCAGAGGAACCAGAAGATCAAATTGCCAACATCCACTGGATCTTCAAAAAAGCTAGAGTTCTAGAGAAAACATCTACTTCTGCTTTATTGACTATGCCAAAGCCTTTGACTGTGTGGATCACAACAAACGGGAAAATTCTGCGAGAGATGGGAGTACCAGACCACCTGACCTGCCTCCTGCAAAATCTGTATGCAGGTCAAGAAGAAACAGTTAGAACTGGACATGGAACAACAGACTGGTTCCAAATTGGGAAAGGAGTACGTCAAGGCTGTATATTGTCACCCTGCTTTTTTTAACGTATATGCAGAGTACATCATGAGAAACGTTGGGCTGGAAGAGGCACAACCTGGAATCAAGACTACCGGAAGAAATATCAATAACCTCAGATAAGCAGATGACACCACCCTTATGGCAGAAAGCGAAGAACTAAAGAGCCTCTTAATGAAAGTGAAAGAGAGATTGAAAATGTTGGATTAAAACTCAGCATTCAGAAAATTATGATCATGGCATCTGGTCCCATCAGTTCATGGCAAATAGATGGGTAAACAATGGAAATAGTGACAGACTTTTTTTTTTTTTGGGGGGGGGGGCCTCTAAAATCACTGCAGATAGTGGCTGTAGCCGTGAAATTAAAAGACACTTGTTCCTTGGAAGAAAAGTTATGACCAACCTAGACAGCATATTAAACAGCAGAGACATTCCTTTGCCCACAAAGATCCGTCTAGTCAAAGCTTTGGTTTGTTCTAGTAGTCATGTATGGATGTGTGAGTTGGACTATAAAGAAAGCTGAATGCCAAAGAATTGATGTCTTTGAACTGTGGTGTTGGAGAAGACTCTTGAGACTCCCTTGGACAACAAGGAGACCCAGCCTGTTCATCCTAAAGGAAATCAGCCTGGAATATTCATTGGAAGGACTGATGCTGAAACTGAAACTACAATAGTTTGGCCACCTGATGCGAAGAACTGACTCATTGGAAAAGACCCTGATGCTGGGAATGATTGAAGGCAGGAGGAGAAGGGGACAACAGAGGATGAAATGGTTAGATGGTATCACTGACTCAATGAACATGAGTTTGAGTAAGTTTCGGGAGTTGGTGATGGACAGGGAAGCCTGGCGTACTGCAGTCCATGGGATCGCGGAGTCTGACAGGACTGAGAGATTGAACTGAAATGATGCCTAAGAGAACATTTCTATTTTGTATCTTTATCTTCTTGCATCCCTCTAGATACATTTTATAGTCATCAAAAATTAAAAAAAAAATAGTTCTTAAATTACAGAAGTCTACCAAAGGGATATTTTGGTAATATAGTTTAGATCTACATTCCTTTTTTTTTGGCCGCACCACGCAGCTTGCAGGATCTTAGTTCCTCAACCAGGGATTGACTCCAGGCCCCCAGCAGTGGAAGGGCAGAGCCCTAACAACTGGACAGCCAGGCAACTTTGTATCTCTGGTCTTTACAGTGCCAAAATGCAGTCTAGAAGAAAAGAATTCTCTTGATATATTTTTATGTAATGCATGGTGAAAAAGATAGCATTTCTAGTTTAAGAACAAATATTTAAAATTCGAAGCCAGATTACTAGTGTAGTCTTTGTATGTGTACGTATATGTGGGGAGGACTTAACTTTCTGATTCAAAGTATCTAAGTTTTCCCTATATAAAAATATATATATTTTTAAAAGTAAAAGTATTGTATCTGATAATTTCTACAATTTGTCTTGTATTTTTCTAATTGATTTAGAATCTTCTCATGATATCTCACTTTTTTTTGATATCCCAATGAAATTACTTGGATATGTGAAATTTAATTTAAGAAATTGAAATTTCTTAAATTTCTGGTGTGACAAATTTTATAAATGCTTATTGCGATAATGTGCTTTGGTTTGATGTTGTGAACTCTTGTAATAGATACAATAGGGTTAAAATGTGGAACATCTTGAAGATTATATGGAAACTAAAGAAGTTACTGGTTTGCTGAGAGAAAAACACTGATGATAAGCTTTGTAACAAACCCTTTTAGAAGTGACCATGGAAAGATGATAAATGATATTTACCTCATATGTCATGATAACTGGTTTTTAAAGAAGATATCTGTGCCCTCTTTTATCGTGGGTAAGGGGAAATGTATCACTTACAAGCACTCAATCACTATGACATAAAGAAATAGCAAACCTTGAACATGTCAAAACAGTGCCTGTTCACTCTTCTTTTCTTGAAAGCTGAGTTTATTCTCAATAATATATTCCCCAAATAAGTAGTCTTTAAAATATGATGTTTATTTTATGGTAAAATTTTGTAAGATGTATAAGAAGGTATCTGAACATATATAATATTACTAACTTAATATAAAAATAAATTCCAGAGTAAAAAATTATCGGAATAGGACAGCAATATCTATGGCTTTGTCGTAAGTAGAATTTGAGGGCATTTGTTTAAAACAAATTGGTTGAGTTTCGTGATGCTAAAATCAACTTACGTTCCACTCGATTGTATTCCTTATATCTTCAGGAAAAAAAAAAGGGGATGATTTAGGCTGATTTAACATTGACTTTGAAACCATATATCTGTTCTCTTTGTCATGAAATATAATTCTGTGGGAAATTTGACCCTTTCCTTAAAGAATGCATGAAATTTTTGCAAAGATCGTATCTCCATTAAATACCAAATTTATTCCAAGTGTTCATGAAAGACTAGAATAAAAACTGGGCGATTAGCTTAAAATTATTGCAAAATTCTAACTGTGCTAGAAAGTTCTCTTTTTCTTTAGTCATTTGCAACTTGTTGAGGGTGGCGTTATCTCTGTGTAAAATAGCAAACATGGATTCTGACCTCTACTGCTGACTGTTCTGCCAGATGTTTCTCAAAATAAAAGATATCGTCTCCGAGAGCTCTGTAAACAAATCCTGACCTGAATGCCTCCTTTTGCATTCCTCCCAATTTATCAGATAAAATGAATTCTATTTTCTTTTCAAACAAGAACTGTATAACTTCTTTTTAGAGAAAACAGAGAAATGGAGCATTATAATCGGTGAAACACACTGGATCTTGGCAGGCAACTCCTAGCAAGGAAGCATTATATTTTGGCTGAGCATATTTTGTACTTTTATCTTGGCTAAAGCCTTTTTAAAAAGAACATGGTTTCAAAGAATTTGTTTCTGCTGTTCTAGTCTTGTTTTTCAGAAGAGTTTTATTAGTCTTATTCAGTGGTTAGGCTCTTAGACTATAAGGAATGTGAAGTCTCCACATAAAATTATTATACTGATGTAACTTAAAGGAACTTTTGAAATGGTAAGGTCTCTATTCTTTATAAAATTTATATACAAAATTTATGTACAAAATGCTTTATATAATTTATGTACAAAAATGCTAAGGTGAATGGCCCTGCTGGCAAGAAACATCCATGTGAAACTCAACAAGTGTTTGTATTTTGGAATTATGTTTTGTAGAGATACTCCTGGAGATACATCAAATGTGTATGCATGCTCAGTCACTTCAGTGATGTCCAGCCCTCTGACCCCATGGACATTAGCCTGCCAGGCTCTTCTGTCCATAGGATTCTCTAGGCAAGAATACTGGAGTGGGTTGTCATGCCCTTTCAGGGGATCTTCCTGACCCAGAGATTGAACCCCCTTCTCTTTTGTCTCCTGTATTGGTAGACTGGTTCTTTACCACTGAGCTACCAGGAAGGCCCTGATAATATCAAACATTATAAGCAAAAAAAAAAAAAAAAAAAGAAAGACACTTCCTAACTTTTGTTTAGGAAGATGAAAATAAATGATCAGCTTTACTTTCATATACAGGATTTTCTTATAGGCTAAATAAATACATTATACATTTGGGATATTTTTGGGATATTTGTCTAAGTTCTTATGGTCAGTTATAGTAATAGAAAGTAAAAAAAAAAGTAAATAGAAAGTACTGTAATATGAGGGACCATATATTAATATGACTTACAGAGTTACAAATATTGTACTTTGAGTATATTATTTCACTTAGTCCTGAGATAACCCTAACAGGCAATGTAAGTATACTGAGAAAAGAATTAGTGTCAGCACCTTAATTTTTGACCTGTTGTGCTACCAGCTTGTCCAATAGAGAGCCATAAATTGAGCAGAGAGTCTTAATTGTTCAGAGACTCAGTGATAGGGCTAAATACTCATGAGGGATTTCTCTAGATCATTCAACTCTTTTAAAATGTGACCTAAGACAGATAGGAACCATGATCTCTGGGGATAAGAGGCTAATGCATTAAACTTGTACACTATCTTGCTTTTCCTATTTACCATTTTGCCCTAGCTTTTTCTTTTTACCTAATAAAATTCAAGGCAGTAAGACTTTTTTTTTAAACACACATAATGCTGAAAGCTTAATTCAATTGGACAAAGCCTACAATTTATGATTTGGTTGTTAATTAGACGTAAAGAACAAAGCTAATGCTGTTCCATTTAGTGAGAAAAGCCTCTGAGGACGAAAGAACTGACCAATATTGGTTCTCCTGCTGGGAAAACACTATGCATAAACAAGTCCCCAGGGCTTCATTACTGAGCCTTTTAGACAAACACAAAATGCATCTTAGTTTATTTGAAAATCCTTACAATGGAACTTTATTGTATATCTATAAATTTTTCACATTGACATGTCAAAGACTTGTAAAATATACTGGCAAGCAAGCTAAACATTATAAATAGCGCTTTTCCTTTAAATGTTAGATGATTGTAGATACTACACAGCATGGTCATAAAGTGAATGTGATTCTGTTTGGGGAAGAAATTGTGTGAATAAGTGTAATATCTAAATAGAGGGGTAAACTATGAATTGGAAAAACTAAGTAATATTATTTTGAAAAGTTGGATATGTAGTTTTTGATGCATATAAAAATGTATCATTTTGATATTTCGCAAAACTAATACAATTATGTAAAGTTTAAAAATAAAATAAAATTTAAAAAATGTATCATTTGGGCTCATCATTTTATTTCTTATTTTTTGAACAAGATAGCTCAGAAGTAAAATTTAAATGCCAATACATCCTCAGTGAAGTTATTTTATCTTAATGAGTATATTTTGCTATAACAAGTAAGGTGCTCTAAACTTTTTCTCATTAAATTTGAGAGTTCTTTCTCTTTTTGACAACAGAGCACACTTCCGTTTTGACACTTACTCTGCTTTACAAATATTAGAATATAATTCCACAATATATTTATAGAGTTGTTTGGTCTGTAAGTGACATGCCGACATTAAAAGGCCCACGTTGTTTGGGTATAGTTTGATTTTCTTTTTTTAAAAACATATTTATTTGTATTTATTGTGACTGTGCTAGGTCTTCATTTGCTGCTTTGAGGCGTGTGGGGGCTACTCTCTAGTTGGGGTGCACGGACTCCTCATTGTCTTGGCTTCGCTTGTTGGAGAGCATGGGCTCTAGGGTGCTGGACTTTCAGTATTTACGGCATGTGGGCTCAGTATTTGCAGCTCTGAGCTTAGAGTACAGGCTCAATAGTTGTAGCTCACGGGCTTAGTTGCTCCCCAGCCTGTGGGATCTTCCTGGATCAGGAATTGAACCCATGTCTCCTGCATTATCAGATGGATTATTTACCACTGGACCACCAGGGAAGCCCCTAGTTTGATGTTCAATCTGGTAGAATAATCAATGCAAGAACGAGTGAAAAAGGCTCTCAGAATAAAATTTGTGATGTTATGATTACCGTGAATTCAGAGATGTCAGTTTCCAGGGAAAAGTCCTATGTTTATTCTATTAGAAATTTTCACGGAGAGGATTCTTCTTGGCATGAGGGTTTACTGAGATGACAGGGAGAGAATTTTTGATAAATGTGTGGACCTCTGGAATCTTCATATATTTAAGTCAACGGAATAGTTTTATGGAGAAATTTCCTTATTTGCATATAGAGCCATGACTTTCGAGTAATAGAAGGTGAGGACAGGTCATGACCTAATCAGCAAGGGTGAACAAAATTATATCATTACCCTGGTAGGGACTGCTTCTTTGAAAAAGTTCTTGTTTTAAATGACACAAAACCTGATATATCTTCTAAAATTTGTGAAAATACCTAGAAGTGGAAATTTTAAAGAATCAAAGTGAAGCATTCTCTTTATTTGATGTTCTGGTTATTGAGTTATAGCTGCTGCTGCTGCTGCTAAGTCACTTCACTTGTGTCCGATTCTGTGCGACCCTATAGACGGCAGCCCACCAGGCTCCGCCGTCCCTGGGATTCTCCCGGCAAGAACACTGGAGTGGGTTACCATTCCTCCTCCAATGCATGAAAGTGAAAAGTGAAAGTGAAGTCACTCAGTCATGTCCGACTCTTGGCGACTCCATGGACTGCAGCCTACCAGTCTCCTCTGTCCATGGGATTTTCCAGGCAAGAGTACTGGAGTGGGGTGCCATTGCCTTCTCCGTGAGTTATACCTAGAAGTTATTTATTTGACCCATGTATATATGTCTGTTTTCTAATGTAGAAATTGGGAACCTACATTTTCAGATGCAAATGAGTTCTTTGTTTTGTTTTTTTGTTCCCAAACAGCTGTCAAAGGCAAAAACAAATAAAGCAAAGACTAACTTGGCTAATACCAAACAGCAATGGGCATGAAATACTGATTTAAATATTTTTATTATTTCATATCTAGCTCCCCCAAATTTCCAAATGTTAAAGCTAGTTCTAGTTGATAGTCAGGTCAGTGGCAGCTTAATTCAATAGATCAGTTTACAACCTCCCTCCAGATTCTCTGGGGAACTTTCCATTTAAGTTCTCTTCATGTCAGTGGCCTTATTCACTGCTAACATCTTATTGTCCTATGTCCTTGGTCTGCCTATTCTTCATGTAAGTTCCCTTGTGGTGAACTTAATGTGGTTATTACCTGTAGTGACTCGTTTTTCAGGATGTTGCTAAAGTTCTGACCTATCTTCTGGTTATTCCAAACTTGAGACCCTTCATATATTAACATGTTTTGATTGAATGCAATAGGTTTATGTTTAAATTTCTTTTACTAACTGCTGAAAATTGGGCTAATTCATTCAACTCAGTATGCATTTCCTGAGAATTTGTTAATTGCCAAGACTGAATGTTCATAGGGTAAATTATGTTTACAAATCTCTTTTACTAATCTGAAAAAACTATTTCCCAGTTTTCTGAAATCAACATTAGGTTACCTGCTATTATTAACTTTTAGTACATTGAATTGCTTTGTTACTTATAACTTTCCATTAAATGACAAATTTTTGTCCTTCAGACCAAAATTGAAAAAGTCAATGCATTATTGGGTTATTACAAACATGGCAATGGATGACGAACTAATTACAGTGTAAAGCTTGATTTGTAATGCTTGATTTATATCAGGAAGTCATATTTCATAACAATCATCATAATTTATCCAAACTGAACATTGGATGCCTTTTGTAAGAAAGAATTTCAGAATGAAGGGGCAATGCTATTAGGATTTTCCGTGTTAACAATGACATTAAAATCCGTCATCGTCTTCCCCTCCCTAAATCTTGATTGATGATATAAATGTATTTCCTTTCAGTAATGAATATTTTTCAATTTTATTAAATTCAAATAAACATGAGACAATACAGATTATACTTGGCATCTTTGCTAATTTTGGCACCTTGCTAATTTTGCCAAATATATTTGGCAAATATTTGACTTGTTTACAAAACCTAGATTAATTTCTTGTATCAATTTCCACATGTCCATTACCTTAGTGAGCTAGAGAAGGACAGGAACTTAATCAATGAAATGTTGAGTAAGCATTTGTGGATACAGAGTGAATGTAAACTTTTTTATGAGGGAAACTTAAGTGGCTTCCTTACAGGTTTTTTCTGTCTTTTAAGTGAAAGTAAATACAGTGAGGATCAAGGTAAAAAAAAAAAAGTTCTAGGCTGAGAGTAAAAAAATAAATGAACTCAAGGAAAAAGGAATAGATAAGATAAAGCTGTTTAAAGGTCATATTCACTTCATTTTGAAAATTAATCAAGCATTTAAGTTTCCTAGAAATATTATAGTTAACACCAAACATTTAAAATCTGTCATTTCTATATTAATAACATTTTCTAGGTTTGTTTTATAAGAAAAAATTTAGAATGAAACATCAACAATTATAGATTTCCAGATACAGCTGTTAATAACTGCAAATACTTGCCTTGCAAATTTCAAAAGGAAGCACACTTGTTATAGAAGTACTGAATCGTATAGAACCTAAATCTGTCAAGTTAACTGTCAAGTTAACTGTCTTCCTGTCCCTTTCTCCACCTTCCAGGGCTCATTAAATTAATCTGAAAAGAACACTATCTCTTTAAGGCTGGGAAAGTATTGGGCTGATGAGCCAGGGGCAGCCCACCAATTGGCAGACCCATTGGGTGATAAATGTCCAAGGACCTCTAAGCTGACGACACATTTTTCATCATTAATCTAGCCCATTGTAACCAGGGCCACTCACATTGATTCGAACTAGGGGGCATCATCTGCTGTTAAGAGGGTGATGACTCGCTAAAAATGAAGGCCTGAAACTAATCAAATATATTTAGATCCTTCCCTGGCACCTTGCTGCAGAGTAGTAGTAGCGAGCTAATAGGGAGCAGCAGACAGGTGGTGCAGGGCTCTGCTTGCTTTGTAGGGGAATGTGAGAATTCCATTTGAAAGCATCTTGTGTAATCTTAGCTGTTGTACCTTGTAGTACAAATGTATGTGAATTAATCTAATACTATCTTACTTGATTATTTCATTAAATATGTAACTTTGAAAAATCATATTTTATCTGCAAAATTTGGCACTTCTTTATAAAGAATCAGACGCCTCAAACCCAAATCCTTTGGGAATTGCTAATTAGTCTTGTGTTCTTATAAGTTTACAATAGATCATTTGAGAAGGATGTTAATGTTTATTTTACTAAATTAGCAAAATTTGAGAGCATGTCGTTTTCTCCTTGCAGAATTCAAAAATTTGGCCCTTTTATATTTTTATTTTTTACCTAATAAATTGGCTTTGTATTTTATCAGAATATATTTAAATACATTGTGGTTGTTCAAGAATATATACACATACATATTTTACATTTTATTTTAATACACGTGTATGTATTCATCTGACCTTAATTTTTTAAATTTTAATTTCTCTTGATACAAATTGTTTTTTAAGTCATAATGAGAAATCCAAGCAATAATGGTTAAGCAAACTTGTGTGCCTCAGGGAAACAGAAAACTATGTTCTTTATTTCCTGCATGTACTTGATTAAGCAAATTCAGGAGCAAGTAGGAAATAAATTTAAATGACTGGATTTATTCACTGGAAAATATAACATCTACTAAGTCAACTATATAAATTGAATAAGAAAAGAAAGGGCAAATTTTGGAAAATATTGGCTTAATTAAAAAGAAAAAAGACCTAATGTAATCCCTTGTTATAAAGAATAAAACAGAAGTGGGGAAAGAGAGGAAAAAGGAAAAGTAAAATGAATAAAGCAAAACCTCCAGCTGTTCAAACAATTACAGTGTTCTCATACATGAAGCCATTGGCTATTTCCTAAAATATTCTATGGTATCACGAAGTGATACCTGTACTGGACAGGACTGCTTCCATGTGATTTCTCTGGAGGAAGGTCATCAATCCCATTTTGAAATCTTATTCCCTCTAAGCACCCAAGCTGAAATTTCACACCCTTCATGTTTGCAAGTTTTAATGAGAGCAATATATGCAGTGATCAACTGCTTCCAGTGTTGGCTGAACTTACGTGAAAAGCTTCACTACTGAGGAGTAGATGACTTCACTTTATCTACCTTGTGTTGAATATTCAGTCTTACGTTCATCTTAACTGGTCTGTATGACACAGTGCTAAAAATCATCTGGTTATTAAGCATCACAGATGAACAAAAAAGAGACTGGTTGAATTACTATGTTCTTTAAAATACAGATTTCATTATGGTGTCTGTTGTTTCCAGTGAAGACAAGTGGAGGGTGGTCGGAAAATGGTTGGAAAAAGGGAAATTGATACGAAACCTGCTGACCTCTATATTTCTGCTTTTAGAAATAGAGTGAGAGTAAATCAAACAGCCAGACTTCCAAATGCAAAGGAAGATGAAGAGCAATTTATTTAGCTTCCTTTAGCTTGATAGGCAAAATAATGGATTGCCAAAGATAACTATATCTTAATCCCCAAAACTTGTAAGTATGTTACCGTACAGGACAGAAGAGATTTTAATGTTATTAAATTAGGACTTTGAGATAGGGAGATTATCTTGCATAATCTAGATGGAACTAATCTAACCACATGGATCCTTTAGCTGAGAACCTTTCCCTACTGTACTTAGAGGGAGATGTGACTATGGAAGGTGAGTCAGAGAGAGGCAACATTGTAAGCTAGCTCTGAAGACAGAGAAAGTGGCCATTGCCAAGTCTATTTGCTTATCTTCCAGCTCCCCACTGGAATGCAAGCTTCATTGGGACCAAAATTTAGTCCTATTCACAACTGAATCCCTGTTACTTAGCACAGTGCCTGACACATGACAGAAGTGAAAGTGTTAGTCACTCAGTTGTGTCCAACTCTTTGCAATCCCATGGACTGCAGCTCCACTGTTAATGGGATTCTCCAGGCAAGAATACTGTACTGGGTAGCTGTTCCCTTCTCCAGGGGTTCTTCCCAACCCAGGGATCAAACCCAGGTTCTCTGCATTGCAGGTAGATTCTCTACCATCTGAGCAGGTGCTCAACAAATATGTTGATTGAATGAATAAACTAGTGAATAAATGAAATCAATGCCATGGAACACTTTTTCAAATTTTGATAACCCATAAATATTAGCCTTGTGATATCCTAGTTATGTTAAATATTTAGAAATGATGTATTGTTGTTGTTCAGTTGCCGAGTTGTTTCTGACTCTTTAAGACCCCAGGGACTGCAGCATGGCAGGCTTCCTTATCCCTCACCATCTCCTGGATTTTGCTCAAACTCATGTCCATTGAGTCAATAATGCCATCCAACCATCTCATCCTCTGTTGACCCCTTCTCCTCCTGCCTTCAATCTTTCCCAGCATCAGGGTCTTTTCCAATGAGTTGACTGTTCACATCAGGTGGCCAAAGTATTGAAGCTTCAGCTTCAATGATGTATGAAAGTGAAAGTGAAATTTGCTCAGTCGTGTCTGACTCTTTGCGACCCCATAGACTATACAGTCCATGGAATTCTCCAGGCCAGAATACTGGAGTGGGTAGCCTTTCGTTTCTCCAGGGGATCTTCCCAACCCAGGTATTGAACCCAGCTCTCCCACGTTGCAGGTGGATTCTTTACCAGCTGAGCCACCAGAGAAGCCCAAGAATACTGGGGTGGATAGCCTATCCCTTCTCCAGCATATCTTCTTGACCTAGGAATTGAACTGGGGTTTTCTGCATTGTAGGAGGATTCTTTACCAGGTGAGCTACCAGGGAAGCCCTGTGAATGACACATATTCATGGTATATTAGCAATAAGATAAAAGCTCTTTATTTTCAGCCTATCTAAGCCTTTTCCAAGCCAGTCAAGAAGAATTCCCTCTGGGTTGCCATCTGTAAACATTTGCACGTCTTGTATTCAGGAGTCCAGCTGAGAGAGAAAAACAAATGCAGTAAAAAGAATATATGGGCTTCTCTGGTTGCTCAGTGGTAGAGAATCTGTCTGCCGGTGCAGAAGACATGGGTTCAGTCCCTGGGTTGGGAAGATCCCCTGGAGAAGGAAATGGCTAACCACTCCAGAATTCTTGCCTGGAGAATTCCATGGACAGAGGAGACTGGTGGGCTATAGTCCCTGGGGCCCCAAAAGAGTCAGACATGACTTCGCGACTAAAGAAAAACAACAACCCTGAACTTCCAGATGTTTGCTGGATTTAGAAAAGGCAGAGGAACCAGAGATCAAATTGCCAGCATCTGTTGGATCATCAAAAAAGCAAGAAAGTTCCAGAAAATCATCCACTTTCTTTATTGTCTATGCCAAAACCTTTGACTATATAGATCACAACAAAATGTGGAAAATTCTTCAAGAGATGGGAATACCAGCCCTCCTGACCTGCCTCTTGAGAAATATGTATTCATGTCAAGAAGCAACAGTTAGAACCAGACATGAAACAACATACTGGTTGCAAATTTGGAAAGGAGTAAGTCAAGGCTGTATATTGTCACTCTGTTTATTTAACTTATATGCAGAATACATCATGCAAAATGTCTGGCTGGATGAAGCACAGGCTGGAATCAAGATTGCTGGGAGAAATATCAGTAACCTCTGATACACAGATTACACCACCTTATGGCAGAAAGCGAAGAAGAACTAAAGAGCCTCTTGATGAAAGTGAAAGAGGAGAGTGAAAAAGTTGGTTTAATACTCAAAATTGAAAAAAAAAATGATCATGGCATCCAGTCCCATCACTTCATGGCAAATAGATGGGGAAACAATGGAGACAGTGACAGACTATTTTTGGGGTCTCCAAAATCACTGCAGATGGTGACTGCAGCCATGAAATTAAAAGGTGCTTGCTCCTTGAAAGAAAAATTATGAACAATCTAGACAGCGTATTAAAAAGCAGAGACATTACTTTTCCAACAAAGGTCTGTCTCATCAAAGCTATGGTTTTTCCAGTAGTCACGTATGAATGTGAGAGTTGGACCATAAACAATGCTGAATGTTGAAGAATTGATGCTTATGAACTTTGGTGTTGGAGAAGACTCCTGAGAGTCCCTTGGACTGCAAGGAGATCCACCCAGTCCATCCTAAAGGAGATCATTGTAAGGACTGATGCTGAAGCTGAAACTCCAATATTTTGACCACCTCATGCGAGGAACTGACCCATTGAAAAAAAACCTTGATGCTGGGAAAGATTGTAGGCAGGAGGAGAAGGGGATGACAAAGGATGAGATGGTTGGATGACATCACTGACTCGATGGACATGAGTTTGAGCAAGCTCCAGGAATAGGTGATTTACAGGGAAGCCTGCCGTGTTGCAATCCATGAGGTTTCAAAGAGTTAGACATGACTGAGCAACTGAACTGAACAACAACAATAAGAGAAGATATACACTGAGGAAACCAGAAGGGAAAGAGACACGTGTACCCCAATGTTCATCGCAGCACTGTTTATAATAGCCAAGACATGGAAGCAACCTAGATGTCCATCAGCAGATGAATGGATAAGAAAGCTGTGGTACATATACACAATGGAGTATTACTCAGCCATTAAAAAGAATACATTTGAATCAGTTCTAATGAGGTGGATGAAACTGGAGCCTATTATACAGAGTGAAGTAAGCCAGAAGGAAAAACATAAATACAGTATACTAATGCATATATATGGAATTTAGAAAGATGGTAACAATAACCCGGTGTACGAGACAGCAAAAGAGACACTGATGTATAGAACAGTCTTATGGACTCTGTGGGAGAGGGAGAGGGTGGGAAAATTTGGGAGAATGGCAATGAAACATGTAAAATATCATGTAGGAAACGAGTTGCCAGTCCAGGTTCGATGCACGATACTGGATGCTTGGGGCTGGTGCACTGGGACGGCCCAGAGGGATGGTATGGGGAGGGAGGAGGGAGGAGGGTTCGGGATGGGGAACACATGTATACCTGTGGCGGATTCATTTTGATATTTGGCAAAACTAATACAATTATGTAAAGTTTAAAAATAAAATAAAATTAGAAAAAATAAAAATAAATAAATAAATAAATAAAAACCCCAAGTGCCACAACTAAAACCCAGTGCAGCCAAGTAAAGAAATAAATAAAATTAAAAACAAAAACAAAAAAAAAAAAAGAGAAGATATATACTGTGCATCTGGAGAGTTGCTATTTTACCCTTATGCTGAGTTAAGTCCTTAAAATCGGATGTATCTCATATGATCCTGATCCTAATGTCTGTTCCCTCATGGAGAATACATTCTTCTGAAGAAGACACTGAATAAGAAGCAAATGTTTTCAAAATGAAGGTTAGGATAAGACTTGGGAAGAAATTAACAGCATGCTAAAGTAGTGAACAGCAGGGAAGCCTTGTCAGGGTAGACAGTGCTGAGAAGGAAGAATTTGAACTGAAACTTGAGGGATTGATCTCATAAAGGATAGGGAGCCACTTGCCTAAAGTTCCTGAGTTGAAAATGCAGTTTGCTTATTTAAGAACTGAAAAACATCCAGTGGCTGGAGAGGAGTGGACAAGAGCTAGAATTATCAGATGGGAGGGCGGAAAGGCCACTGTGGCCTGACTGTGTGCACTTTTGAGGACCAAGATCAAGAGTTTGGATTGGACATGCCTTCTTTGGTCAGGCCCCAAAATGTTTCTTAAGACGGCAATTCATTTCAACAAGTACTTCATAAAAATATACTTTATGTTCAAGTGCTTGGTCCTCATTGATAAGCTTTAAGTGGTCCCTACTTTCAAAGAACCCAGACTCTAGGGAGACAAATTTATAAACAGATAGTTAACATACAGCGTGATACATATAAATGGCACAGTAATCAATAGTAATGATTCCCAGAAGGGTAATATTCAGTGGTTGATGAAGTGAAGTGTGGCCTCTTTGGGGAGAACATTTCATAATCTCTTGCAGGATTCCATCCTGGGCTTTCATGTCCTTGTGGTAGCATTCCTTAACACTTCCTTTCATGCAATTGTTTTCCTTCTTATTTTGCTATGCATTAGAGTTTTAATCTAAGGTAGCTTGGATCATAAGGGCTTTGTCTTTCTCTCTTGGAAAGGTAGAGAACCTGCTGATCACTAGTTGGGGAGCCAGAGACATCAAAAGAGGTTAAGTGACTCATTAAGTGTCCAAATGAGTCATTGGACACTAAGTGGTAGGGTCCAGGTTAAAGTCCACAGAGCAGAGACAAGGTTTTCAGAGAAAAAAAAAGAATAAATAAAGGCTAATTTAGCTGTTTTCATGATGGGTTAAAAGTCAGTAATTCCTTAGTCAAAATGGTTAACCTCTTGTCCTCAGCTAAATTCATCTCTGCACAGCAGGCCATCAGTGATATAGGCTGTTGTTATTCTCATAGTATCAGTCACTCTTTGTATCACATATCAATAGTGTACTTGAAGAGATTTATAAACTGACATGGAAATATCCCATTACATAGTTTTGAATGTATGTAAAGAGTAAGTAGAAAGAGAGCATGAGTTCATTTATATAAAATATACTTAATTTCTATACTTTTGCATGTGTATGTATGTATAAGAAATGGCAGGAAAAATAACCTACACACGTATTCACTCTTTAGAGGATTGCATTTTAGAAGATAATTGTGGATCATTTTCACTTTAATAATATTATTTAAGCTATTTACACATATAATTATAATGAAATACAAAATAATAATTAATTTGTATGTGTGTGTGTAACTTATGTAATTTTTTATATATAATTAATTACTGTAGGCTAAGGGCAAAAAAAATTGAAGAAGGCAGTGGCATCCCACTCCAGTACTCTTGCCTGGAAAATCCCATGGATGGAGGAGCCTGGTGGGCTGTAGTTCATGGGGTCGCTAAGAGTCAGACACGACTAAGCGACTTCACTTTCACTTTTCACTTTCCTGCATTGGAGAAGGAAATGGCAACCCACTCCAGTGTTCTTGCCTGGAGAATCCCAGGGACGGGGGAGCCTGGTGGGCTGCCATCTATGGGATTGCACAGAGACGGACACGACTGAATTGACTTAGCAGCAGCTTAGCAGCAGCAAGGGCAAAAAATATGGAAAATATTTCAAAGATTCCAGATACCATTATTTTTGATAGCTGTCCATGGTATTATATCAATTTCAGATCCACAAAGACCCACACAGTAAATAGAACTTAGAAAAGAAAAATTAAATTGGTTATTACTTCCTCATTGGTCCTAAAATTTTTTTCACATTGGGGTTAATATTGTGCTGTGGGTTGTTTGGGTTACAATTGGTCTGTTTGTCTCTAGTGAAAAGGATGGGCCAGTTACATGCAGACTAGAGGTTAAGATAAGGTTTTATCAGAACTATAGTTCAGCTTCTTTATTAATCACTACCAGACTGAGGATTAAGCAAAAATAACTGTTCTTAAAATAAAAAATCCCTGAAAGCCACTTAATTTTCTTAAAGGGAATAAGATGTGTTTGATATGTAGGGGAAGAAAAATCTTTTCTGTAGCCATCTTCTCTGGGGCTTTGTGACAAAAAGCAGATAAGAGAAAAACATACAGATTGATTTAATATAACTTTTACATGACATGGGGGCCCTCATATAGAAATAAAGCGCCAAAGAATTGGCAACCCTAAATGCTTATATAATATATTAAGTTAAACAAAAAGAGACAAACATACAGGGCAACTAAAGCAAGGTAAAAGTTACTGTAACAAGGTCTTTTCTTATAGAACTTTCTCTGCCTCCATTTCCTTTCTCTGGTGGTAAAATTGTTTCATTCTTCTTGGTATAAGGAAGGCCTCCTTCACATCAATTTTATTTCCTGCTTTCAGGAAGAAAAGAGGAGGTCAGAAAGCCCATGTTGTACCTACTATTTTTCAAGTACTGTTAGGTCAAAATTATCCTTATTCGAAAGTGGTATATTTTGGAGTTCCATATTCTGCCACCCTTCAGATCCCAGTGACTAGAGAGCACATATGATTTAAGCTCATTGTCTTTAAACAGCAGGGTCACTGGTGAATGGGCACCATCCCAGACACTTCAGGCCAAGCACTGCATTTACCCACCAAGGTCACCAATAGATTTAAGGCAATCTATTAATTGCATATTTGCAACTTTTTCTGTTCTGTAAAGAATATGGATAATTTAAATAAAATTATTATACCTGCTGCCTTTGTCATTGCTCCTATTCCAGTTATAATTTCTCAAGCACCTGCTAGGTTTTGGTCATTGTAAGAGTGGTGTTGTTGTTGAGTCACTAAGTTGTATTGACTCTCTGTGATCCAGTGAACTATAGCCCACCAGGCTCCTATGTCCATTGGATTTCCCAGGCAAGAATACTGGAGGGGGGTTGTCATGTCTTTCTCCAGGGGATCCTCCTGATCCAGGGATCAAACCCATCTCCTAAAATTGGCAGGCAGACTTTTACCATTGCACCACCTAGGAAGCCCCCATAAAAGCTGTATTACTTTCTTAATTTTTATGACAACTTTGAAGGTTAAGATAGCATTATCTTTATTATGCAAAATGTGAAAATACCAAGCTATAGAGATTTTAAGTAACTTGTTCAAGTTTATACCTCTCATAAGACAGAACAGCTTAGAGCTGAAGCCAGGTCTTTCTGGACTCTGTACCCTTTCTGTAACATCACATTCTCTTCTCTTCTTTTGTGAGGTAGCACCTCATCAATTCATTGTTTAAGGAGATTTATAGAATAATGGGGTGCTTCCCTGGTGTCTCAGACAGTAAAGAATCTGCCTGCAATGTGGGAGAACTGGGTTCGATCCCTAGGTCGGAAAGATCCCCTGAAGAAGGGAATGGCTGTTCACTCCAGTATTCTGGCCTGGAGAATCCCATGGAAAGAGAAGCCTGGCAGACTACAATCCATGGGGTCACAAAGAGTCGGACATGACTGAGCGACTAACACTTTGAATTTTTCGTAGAACTATGGAAGGGCAGAATCCTTCCCCATTCCAGCCAAATGTGCTTAACATGAAATTTGAGCGTAAAATGATAATTACATTATGTGTTTTCTTGTTTTTAAGTTATTTGTATTGTTCTTTGTAACAAGAGTTCTGAACTTTGACTAGATCAAGGAAGCTCATACTTTTTATAGCTAAACGTATACCAATTTTTCCATTATTAAATTCTACATGACAGTAGATTGGTTTGCCTTATTTTACCTGCATGTGTTTTCAGAAGAGTATTTGCTTCTCCATGTCTTGGCACACTCATCTTGAACTGAGTTCATGTATATCTATTGCATTTGTTACCTAAAAATTTCTTTTTGTATTCTTTGTATACCTGTACCCATAACTGGACTGATGAGTTTAGGGCAGAAATAGTCAAACTTTAGAGCATAAGAATCACCAAAACACTTGTTATAAAAATTCAGATTCATGGAACCACTTCCAGAGATTCTGATGTAGTGAGTATGGGACAGAAACTAGGAAGCTCTGTGTTTTAAAAGCATCATGGTAATTGGGTAACATGACTTTAAGGGGAAAATGATTGGGTTAAAAGCTGAATTTTCTGGTTCTGAATGTACTAAAACTACAATACAGGTACACATCTTGGAGTGATACTTGCAGGCTGTGAAATGGAAAAAAAAAAAAAGACAAAGTAAAGAAAACTAAACCATGTAAGAACAAGTAGACAGACAAAGTAATTATGAAATCATGAATGGGGATAAGGTACAAGGAAAATAAATATTTTCTCTAGGATTTTCATTGAAGGTTTCTGCTGTATTTCTATTTTTATAGAAAATAATGAAATATAGTAACACTTTGCTATTCTCTAGATTTTGGTTTTGAAGTCACTGGCATTATTTCCATGATATATTTTCATTATTTCCATGAAAAAAATTCATATTCTGAAATCTACATGAAAATATAATGTTGTATAACTGCAAACAGTCAATTTCCTTAAATATTGTTTGCCTTAAGATTGTATCTTGATCTTCAGTGACAAATTATGGATGACCTAATGAGTTATACCAATTTAAAACTTGTACATCTTGATTACTCACAAATGCCTAGGACTTAAATTGTACATACAAGCTGTTTGGAGCTAATAGGCGTGTTATGATGATTCCAACTTAGTCTACATTTTGATTAAAGTAGTAACTTTAATTTCTGTTTGCCCAGATGGGTGTATGTACATATCCAAAGTCAAAGAGTCAAAAGAAGTATCAGATCAGAGAGAAGCTGGCCAACTGTGAAATTACTAGTTGCTGGGCTTTTTCTCTGAGTTTGACCGTGTTTTAAACCAGTGTAGACAACATTTTCTGCAGTATAGAGCAGTACTACCTTGTGGAACTTTATTCTAATCTGCCCCATCTGATTACCATGTCCATCTTCTAGAGTAACAGGAAAATGCTGAATGATTGGAGTGAAAACAGATTGGTGATGTTTTAGGACAGATGACACAGTACCAGTGACTGGTGTTTTTAATGTGTGACTGTCCTGTCGTCCTTCTTTATAAAACTTGCAGAAACACTCTGGGTCGGGCTTTTTCTGAAATACGGTGTTCCCTTCCTGTCCTTCTAATTTCGTTACTGTTTTAAAAATTATTCTTCATAGGCAATTTGATTTTCCTTGGCAGCATGAGTAATGGAATCATTATGTAAGAAGGCCCTCAAATTATTACTTTTCTTTCTTCCTTCCTCTTTTTCATTCTTTCTTCCCTTCTTTCCTTCCTTCCCTCCTCCATTTTCCCTTCCGTTCATCTACCCTCCTCCCCTCCCTCTCTAATTTCCTTCTCTCTCTGTCTCTGCCCCCTCCATCCCACTCCCTCGTTCCCTCCACTCCCTTACCCTCTCTTTTGGTTTATCCTTCTCTTTTTTTCTTGCATTTATCAAATATTTATTTTAGTGCTTACCAAGTGACTCCTTGGGTGATTGTAGCAGCCCAATAAAATTGTACTACTCATCTTCTCAGAATCCCCTGACCAAACAACCAGAAGTCCTCAGGGTAGGAGATTCTAGGGCAAGGATAATTTCTGGCAGACTCCCTTTCACTGAGAGCTTCCCCAGCAGAGTTGCTTTCACCCGCAGGGTTTGTTAGCATGCAGGAAAATAGACTCTTAGCCACTGATAGGAATGTGACAGAATGGGTTGGCAGCACTTCTGAATGCCCAGTCATGCCATAAAGTCATGTGAAAGTTGGAGGAAGACCTGTTTCCTTTTCTTGGCATTGCAGTGAAGCCTTGTGCCCTGCTATAACTAAAGAATCAAAGCAAGTAATGTATGCTTTCAATTCCATTTGTGCTAAAAGACAAAGCATTTTCATGTAAAGGTACCAAGCTGTGTGAAGGGTTATGCAATTTGTAGAATATTTTCTGCCAGAAACTTACCTCGCCTACTTTTCTTACTGTGTTGATTAAAAGGATTAAGCAATCCTTAGTGCAAATAGGTCTCAGGAATGATTGATCACAGTCTGTTCTTGGCTGTGGAGTACAAACTGTTTATGACATTTTGAGAGTTTGCGAAAAACCTTGGGTTAAGAATCTATTTTTCCCCAAAAACACTTATAAAAATAAATCAGGTTCCCCATCTTCTTGGGAGGGAAAACTAGTATAAATAAGATTGATATATAGCTAAGAAGTCGATGATGGTGCTGCATTAAAATGTCAGTTTCAAAGCGTTTGAATATACTTCCTGTGTAAAAGTTACTGAATCAAACTTGTCTGTCTTTTTCAAGAAAACAAATGCCACTTTGTTATTTACATATATTTATTTTTTCCTCTTTTACTGTTAAAATTTTTATTGAGAGAGGCTTCACAGCTTCTGTACAGTATAGTTTGGTGGTGATTTGTTGATAGTGGTGGCTGAAACTGACACTGTTGGAATTGATTTACCTGTATTTTCTCATTCAACCCTTAACAGCAATGCTATGAAATAGGAACTAAAATTGTCCTTATTCTGTAGCTGAGCAAGTTCATTTTAGTCGCTCATTCGTGCCTTCCTCTTTGCGACCCCATTGACTGCAGCATGCCAGGCTTCCCTGTCCATTACCAACTCACAGAGCTTGCTCAAACTCAAGCCCATCGAGTCGGTGATGCCATCCAACCATCTCATCCTCTGTCATCCCCTTCTCCTCCTGCCTTCAATCTTTCCCAGCATCAGGGTCTTTTCCAGTGAGTCAGTTCTTCATATTAGGTGGCCAGACTCTTGGAGTTTCAGCTTCAGCATCAGTCATTTCAATAAATATTCAGAACTGATTTCCTTTAGGATTGACTAGCTGGATATCCTTGCAGTCCAAGGGGCTCTCGAGTCTTCTCCAACACCACAATCCAAAAGCATCAGTTCTTCAATGCTCAGCTTTCTTTATAGTCCAACTCTCACATCCATACATTAATACTGGAAAAAGCATAGCTTTGACTAGATGGACCTTTGTTGGCAAAGTAATGTCTCTGCTTTTTAATATACTGTCTAGGTTGTTTATAACTTTTCTTCCAAGGAGCAAGCGTCTTTTAATTTCATGGCAATGGTCACCATCTGCAGTGATTTTGGAGCCCCCCAAAATAAAGCCTGTCATTGTTTCCCTGTTTTCCCATCTATTTGCCATGAAGTGGTGGGACCAGATGCCATGATCTTAGTTTTCTGAATGTTGGGTTTTAAGGCAACTTTTTCACTCTCCTCTGTCACTTTCATCAAGAGGTGCTTTAGTTCCTCTTCGCTTTCTCCCATAAGGTTGGTGTCATCTGCACATCTGAGGTTACTGATGCAGATTTCTCAGTAGCTGAGCCAACTAAAGCACAAACAAATTAATAATATTGTCAAGGCCATACAGCTAGTAGGTGAAGGGGCAAGTTTCTAAGACCTATGCTCTTAACCACAGCGCAAACCTGCTTCTGCATGAAAAAGCAACTTAAATAAGTGTAAGTTCTCTCTCTTGTGGATACTTTCTCTCTTAGGACAAAATATGATGCATAATTTGGCGTGGCCTTAATCACATCTAAAAAATATAAATACATTGTGAGCCTGCTTCACCGTAGAAGGTAAATAAGAATGATGCATTGCCTATATTATTTAAAATACATTGGAACATCCATTTTGAGTCAGAGCTTTCAGTTAACTTGGCTTAATTTTATAGGATTTCAGTGGAACAGGGAGAGATGAAGGACTAGCAGCAAAGCTCAGTGGCTATTCAATGATTTCCCATCAGTTACTCTGTACTCTACCTTTTGTCTTGCTTTAGAAAGTGAAAGTGAAAGGAACTCCTCTACGGGACTGTTTGCGACCCCATGGACTATACAGTCCATGGAATTCTCTGGGCCAGAATCCTGGAGTGGCTAGCCTTTCCCTTCTCCAGGGGATCTTCCCAACCCAGGGATTGAACCCAGGTCTCCTGCATTGCAGGCGGATTCTTTACCAGCTGAGCCACAAGGGAAACCCCAGAACCAGTAAATAAAACCGGATGGCATGTTTCTGAAGCTATATTAATCTTAAGGTTGAATTTGGTGGATGCAATTTAAAAATATCATTTTTTTGTTAGCAAAACACTTCTTTACATTTTTCAAAGTTTCAAGATTCTTTTACTTCCAATAAACAATCTTTGGTTGTGAACTACAAGATAACTTAGAATTAAGAACAATTATTTTTCTCCAACAAATACATGAAACAAGTTTTAGAAAGCATTTATGACAATAGCTTTATATTTTATATGCCATGATATTTGTTATGGAATTCATAATTTAAAAAGATTGATATGTTTATATCTGTCTTTTGAAACATTTTAGACTACTAGACTTCCCTTCAGTTCTAATAAAAGTAGAAAAAAGTTCATATTTTCTTAGAATATGCAGTATTCTTTTTTTTTGAAGTCTAATTGACTATCCAGTGGTTTACATGATAGCACTTTTTATAATTTAATATTTTCTCTCTGTAAATGTGTACACAGGCAAACAACAACAACAGCAAACTCCTAGTCATATTATCCATATTTTCCTTCCTCAAGAAAATTTCTGATGCTGGCCATCTAATTAGTCAGATCTTAGGTAGAGAGGTAGGAATGTGCAGAGTCATACCAAGAATTCAATTACCTGTAGTTTTAAACTAGCTTAATGTGTTGTGCCTTTGGAGGATTTGTACATTTTTATTGTATAAGCACAAAAAAATGACTACTGGTTTTATTGAAAATATGGGCTTTAAAGAATAATCTGTTTGATGAGAAGGAGATATTGAAATAAATTATATAGAATAGTTTTTCTCTTATCAGGGCTATGAGGAGCAAGAGTCAATTCCTAGGGCTACCTTAACACGTTACTAGAATACAAATGGGGTGGTTTACAACAACAGGAATTTATTGTCTTTACCTCACAGCTTTGGAAAGAAGTTTGAAATGATGGTCCATGCTCTCCAAATCTTCCAAGAAGGGTTCCTTGCTTGTTTTTTCTAGGCCTAATTCCAGTCTCTGCCTGTGTCTTCACGTGGTTGTCTTCTCTCTGTCTGTTTCCATGTGGTGTTCTCTTTCTTGTATATCTCTCACTCCTCTTCTTAGAAAGACACCAGTCATAGTGGATTAAAGGCCCACCCTACTACAGCATCCCTGTGCTTCCCTGGTGGCTCAGACAGTAGAGTGTCTGCCTGCAGTGTGGGAGACCTGGGTCAGGAAGGTCCCCTGGAGAAGGAAATGGCCCCCCACTCCAGTACTCTTGCCTGGAAAATGCCATGGACAGAGGAGCCTGGCAGGCTATAGTCCATGGGATTGCGAAGAGTCGGACATGACTGAGCGACTTCTCTTTCTTTCTCTCTACTGCAGCATCACCAGATCTTAACCTGATTACATCAGGAAGGACCTGACTGCGTATTAGATCACATATGTAGGTACTGGTGTTCTGAATTGCAACTTATCCTTTTGGGAAGACACAATTTAGCCCATAATACTGAAGATACAGACTTAAAAAATTTTTTTTGTATTATTTCCCTTTTGGAATAAGATTAATCCTAGTGCTGCACATTCTTTGCATGAAAACAATTACCCTAGTGATGCTTTCCTGGAAGAAAATATTTCTATGGTCCATTTAATATTTTTTATTTTTTCATGGACATTGAAAATATATTGCAATATTTTGGAATTGTTACATGATTGTGCACTCCTCAGTGACAGGTCTCACATATAACATAGCACTTGGTTGGACTGTTGTTTATTTTTTCTCCTTTCATCAAAGGACTGGTGATTTGAGGTACTTCAACCTTTATATTAGACAGTCTATGCCTATAAACTACAAGTGTTAAATATAGTTTAAATAATTTTATTTAAATATGGCATTATGTCAATTTAATTACCCATTTGGTAACACAAACTATGGTTTTAAATAATATAGGGAATATCCACAGGCTTCCCAGATAGCACAATGGTAAAGAGTCTGCCTGCCAATGCAGGAGACACAAGAGACATGGGTTCCATCCCTGGGTTGGGAAGATTCACTGGCCTAGGAAATGGCATCCTACTTCAGTATTCTTGCCTGGAGAATTCCATGGACAGAGGAGCCTGGTGGGCCACAGTCCATGGGATCACAGAGAGCCAGAAGCAACTGAAAGCAAATAAGGAGTAACATTATACGTGTATGAGTTTTCTCTTGTATTGAATCC
>NW_011494772.1:5052443-5056264 GCF_000754665.1 Bison bison bison | reverse complement strand
GTCTAATATATAGAAGCACTTTGGAGAATGTGAGGACTTCATGGGACAGCTATTGCTTTATGTCTATTTTAGCTAGTAAGGGTCATTTTAAAATATAAACTTTATATAATATTAAAAAAAACCATTCTGGCAGTCACACTATTCATATTAAGAATCATATTTCATCCCAATTTTATAATGAATCAGAATTATTTTTGATCTGCATTTTGCATGTAGATACTTAAATAGAATACCCACTTATGAATTTATGGTTTGACGACTGTTTCTACCTTTTATTCACTTAAGCCATCATTTTATTTTTAAGAACATGCTTATAAATACACATTAGCAGAATGTTACCTCATCATTTGTAGATAAAGGGAGGTTAAAAAATGAGAGTGTAATTCATATTGACACTGTTTGTATGTTGTGTCAATATGAAATACAGAATTATTTTCTCTGTCCAGTGGGGATTGGAGGAAAGTTCCAGTGATCACATAAGGATAGTTGTAGGCTTCTAGTGTGTAGAGCAATTTTAAGAGAGTATCCTCGGTTCATGTGAGGCAATGTCAGATTCACTGGCCCTATGTTGGATGCTTGGAATACTTTCAGTGGAGTCTATTAATGATATGCCTTACATGCAGCTGACATTTTAAGATCCTTGCTGCTTTTCAAGATGTGTGGGCACTAAAGATGTCTTCTTACTCCTGAGAATTGATTTCATACTCACCAGGAGCTTGTGATGGATTCTCTCCCATGGTGGGAATTGTCCCTGAATATCTGAGGGCAGCAATTGGCTCAGATAAAGAATCTGTCATGAGCTGTCTCCTTAAGAGTAAGATTTGTGCATTAGAACTAAGCAATATTAAGTTTAATTCCTAGTCTTTTTCTCTGATTCTAAACCATTTGACAAAGTTCTGCCTAGTGTGAACAGACTGATTAGACAACGTATTCATCTCATGACCTTGGCTGTTCCTTTGTATTTCTTAAAAAAGTATCTCACCAGGAACTCAAAGCTCCCTAAGAATTTTGAAGTAACAACTATATTACTGTCTCAGTCAGTGGAGCTACATTTTACTTTGGATGAAATGTAGTATTGGGGGAGAATTTTGATTGATCAGGCTGTACATTGTGTCAGCTGATTTTATCATAATTTTTTTCTTTCATTTTAAAGAATGTAGAGATTGATTTGAAACTAACTAATATAGTTTCAGAAGCTGGCATGAGAGACAGCGTGTTGATGGCTGATAACGAACCGTGTTAGAATTATCAATGTGTTTTCATTGACTTTTGACCTATTAAAACTTAGCTCCTGAGAACCTATTAAGCTACAGAAAGTTAATGCTGATGGGCAGGCACTATTATTTTAGCCATGAATGAGAAATCAGTCCCTTATTGTTTGAAGATGGACAAAAGCTTATGGCCACATGGCTAATGACAATACCTCAATGAGTTTACCTGTATAATCTAAATTGGGGTTTTATTTAAGAGAGCCATATTTTCATTTCTCGTGTGATACAGAGATACCTTGAATTTTTCACAAAAACAAATTAACAATAATTTCTCTCAAATAATGAAATGGTATTTTAAAATGAAATGTTGACTACAGTAATTTATTTGGTCTCTATTCTTCTACAAACTCATTTCACTCATTCTTCCCAACACATATTTATGGAAGACTATCATGGCTCAGCTGGTAAAAGTCTGCCTGCAATGTGGGAGACCTGGGTTCAATCCCTGGGTCGGGAAGATCCTCTGGAGGAGGGAATGGCTACCTACTCCAGTATTCTTGCCTGGAGAATTCCACCAACAGAGGAGCCTGGCAGGGCTACAGTCCATGGAGTTGCAAAGAGTCAGACACTTCTGAAGCCACTAACACTTTCACACACATCAGTGAACTAGAGAGACATTCCTCTGCTCTCATGATGATTTTATTTTGGGGTCAAAGTAAAGTGAAAGTGAAAGTCACTGAGTCGTGTCCGACTCTTTGCAACCCCATGGAGTATACAGTCTATGGAATTCTCCGGGCCAGAATACTGGAGTGGGTAGACTTTCCCTTCTCCAGGGAATCTTCCCAACCCAGGGATTTCCTGTACTGCAGGCAGATTCTTTACCAGCTGAGCCACAGGGGAAGCCCCAAAATACTGTAGTGGGTAGTATATCCCTTCTCCAGCAGATTTTCCTGACCCAGGAATCGAACTGGGGTCACTTGCATTGATAGATAAGCAAATATATATATACAAACAACCTAATAAGAAAAAGCATTAGATCATCACAACTGTTGTAGAGAAGTAAAATCTGCTGTAAGAGATGTTTATCATAACTATTTTAGACACGGCTGTCAGAGAAGTTCTCTCTGAAGAGGAAGCATTTCAGAGAATCATGCAGCTCTCCGGAGTTAGAACATGGTACTCCTGAAGATACTGCTAGTTTCAGGATCCAAAGAGTAGAAGAACCTGATAGAGTAAATAAGACAAAAAAGGCTAATGTGATTGGTTGTAGTAGGAGAGGAGAAACATCAGTTCAATTTAGTCGCTCAGTCATGTCTGACTCTTTGTGACCCCATGGACTGCAGCACACCAGGCCTCCCTGTCTATCATCAGCTCCCAGGGTTTACTCAAACTCATGTCCATTGAGTCAGTGATGCCATCCAACCATCTCATCCTCTGTGGTCCCATTCTCCTCCCACCTTCAATCTTTCCCAGCATCAGGGTCTTTTCCAGTGAGTCAGTTCTTCGCATCAGGTGGCTGAAGTATTTCAGCTTCAGCATCAGTCCTTCCAATGAATATTCAGGACTGATTTCCTTTAGGATGGACTGGTTGGATCTCCTTGCTGCCCAAGGGACTCTTAAGAGGAGAAAAATAGCAGAAGATAAATTCAAAGAGAAATGCATGTTAGGGTGACATTGAGCTGTGTAAGCTACAGTTAGGCATTTGGATTTTTAAATTCAAAAAGAAGCCATTCAGTTCAGTTCAGTTCAGTCACTCAGTCGTGTCCGACTCTTTGCGACCCCATGAATCGCAGCACGCCAGGCCTCCCTGTCTATCACCAACTCCTGGAGTTTACTCAAACTCAAGTCCATCGAGTTGGTGATGCCATCCAGCCATCTCATCATTTGTCGTCCCCTTCTCCTCCTGCCCCCAATCCCTCCCAGCATCAGAGTCTTTTCCAATGAGTCAACTCTTTGCATGAGGTGGCCAAAATATTGGAGTTTCAGCTTTAGCATCATTCCTTCAAAAGAACACCCAGGACCGATCTCCATCAGAGTGGACTGGTTGGATCTCCTTGCAGTCCAAGGGACTCTCAAGAGTCTTCTGAGTTAAATAATGGAATGATACATGTTTTTGAGAGATCATTATGGTTGATGTATTATAAAAAATTTTGTTTCATTTTTGATCAAGCTTTGTAATATTCTAAGATACAGAAATCTCATCTGATTCTTAAAGAAATAGTCATGGCCTTGTGAAGTGAATATGAGTTTTCAAAAGATTAATCTATTATTTATTATCAACTTAGCTCCAGAAATAATTTGATAATGTTAGTTCTGTGCAGCAAATATGAATAATAATCAAGAGAATAAAAATCAATATTTTTGTTTATGGTCTCTAAATCTAAGACCAGAACTTTATAGAAAAAATAATTATATGCCTTGAACAAAAACATTCTTTTTTTGTTGACAATTATTTTAGTGGATTTATGCACATAGTCAAGGCTATGGTTTTTCCAGTGGTCATGTATGGATGTGAGAGTTGGACTGTGAAGAAAGCTGAGTGCCAAAGAATTGATGCTTTTGAACTGTGGTGTTGGAGAAGACTCTTGAGAGTCCCTTGGACTGCAAGGA
>NW_011494772.1:5048586-5052322 GCF_000754665.1 Bison bison bison | reverse complement strand
ATTGGAAAAGACTCTGATGCTGGGAGGGATTGGGGGCAAGAGGAGAAGGGGATGACAGAGGATGAGATGTCTGGATGGCATCACTGACTCGATGGACATGAGTCTGAGTGATCTCCAGGAGATGGTGATGGACAGGGAGGCCTGGTGTGCTGTGATTCATGGGGTCGCAAAGAGTCAGACAACTGAGCGACTGAACTGAACTGAAAGCCATGTTAACTGAAGTTGATATTGTCTGAGTGTTTTAATTGGATAGTTCCGTCTAATTTTCATTAGGTTCAAGGTTAAAAAAGTAAGATCAAAATGGCAATAAAAGGTATTTTATAATCTGTGTATTCCACTTTGTGGGATAATGCAGTGAATGCCATTAAATAATCTGTTTCTTTCCTGATTGGTCTTCTAACAGTAGATCTAGTGGGTTTTTTTTTTTATCATGTGGGTATGCCATATTTCCAGCAATTAAAGCTAATTAATACAGTGGAAAGAACACTGGTTTGAGATTTAGAGTTCTCTATCTGCCTGTTTAACTAGAGAGTTTGGCAAATTGCAAAATGTGTGTGGATTCAGTTTTCTAATCTACAAAATGAGAGGATTAGAGGAGGCAGTTAGATCCAAAATTCTGGGCCAAGGACAAATGTCAGGCTGGCCATATCAGAATTATTTAGAAATGTTTTAAATACCACTAATCTCCAGGTGCTGGACTGAGAACTAATTATTTATTTACTCCAGTCTTATACTCACAGAAGGCATTCACACAAAGAAACCCAGGTGATTCTGATGTTTCAGGACAGTTGGAACACCTGACTCCTAAAAGTTCCTCCTTAGTAAAAGAAAAAAAACAATTAAATTTTGTATATCTTTAAGCTGTTTCCAAGAATCTTTACCCCATAAATTAGGCCACATTCATGGTGATCAGGTTCTTAGGTCTTCTGCTTTGGAAGTAAGTTTGTACTCTTAGAGTTTAGCATTATCCTGTGCAGATATCACAAAACAACATATTTCCTGCTTCCATTTGGTAATGGCTTTAAAAGATCTATTGATGTGCTTTAGCCTAGCAGTTTTTGTCTAGGAATTGGTCTTAAATTGTATTCAAACATTTATGGATAAGGATATTCTTTGCAGCATATTTTGTCATAATGAATTTAAAGTATCACAAATACCAAAAACAAGAAGTTGGTTAAAAGAATTTTAGTATAACAATACAGTATTGTATTTTGCAGAGATTGAAAAGTGTATCCTGGAACTATACTTACTTCACTGACATGGAGCGTGTGTGTGTGCTCAGTTGCTCAGTTGTGTCCGACTCTTTGTGTTCCCATGGACTGTAGCCCACCAGATCCTCTGTCCGTATAATTTTCCAGGCAAGAATACTGGAGTGGGTTGCTGTTTCCTCTTCCAGCACATCTTCCCAGCCCAGGGGTCAAACCCGTGTCTCTTGCCTCTCTTACATTGGCAGGTGGATTCTTTACCACTGTGTAACATGGGAGGCCCATTGACATGAAAGATATTCACTAAATATTATTTCGTAAAAGAAGCAAATTACCAAACGGTATTATTCTATGTTTGTATACAAACAGACCAAAATAAAATCTCCTGTGCAAGGGGAAAAACAAAGCCTCTAATGCAAAATACCCCAATATTGAAATGTTCTCTCTGTTTCTAAAGAGATGAAATTATGAAAGATTATTTTGTGTTTTGCTTGGTTTAGACTGACATGTTTTTCTTCCAAACGTATGTTGCTAGTATTATTTTAAAAATCTCCCATAACAATGTATAAGATGGTGTAGGGAGACTAATGGCATGAAGGTGTTTTTCTTAATTTTTAACCTAAAAATCTAAAGAACTATTTTGAGACACTATGTAACTGATGTCAGAGCTTCAAAATATAGGGGATCATTTGGTGAGGGAAAACTGTAAGTGGTAAAGCTCATAGGCAGAAATTCATGTATGTGTACACCTCATTTTTCTACTGTTGACTTGAAAATAAACATACTTAATAGTTTGGATATGATTAAGCCATGCATCACTACATAGCAAAGATTTTTCATTTCTGGACATCTTTTGTCAATAATTATTTATTTAGCACCAGTTTCATGGTGTGACTTTAATGGAATTATACTTGAACAGCTCAAAATTAAATGCTTAATTATGGTCAGCTTCAGTTACAGTTATTAATTGATCCAAGCTTATTAACATGATACCTGAAGGGAACCAGTTACATAAAAATTGTAGGAGTTGGTACTTTGGGTATTATACTTGTGTGAGCTAACAATCTAGATGAATTTTCTTTTATTAGTTTGATTAAGCTTTACAGCTTTTGGATTCATATTGGAAACCCAAGGTCTAGACTTAACCTTTCATTATTTTGAAATTAGATTTATTTGGTCCATTTGGGGTACATTGTCAGCTTCTGATTATCCATGCCAAAGACAGCTTTGAATTTTATGAAAGTCATTTTGAAGTTAACATATACATTCTTCCCAGATTCCAAGAAATTTATAATGGATTTCTAAGAGTATGGAAATTTCGGTTTTAAATTGATGATTTGTAGAGTCTAATCATCATGTATGAATGTATTAAATCCCCTCGTTCACTACGCTTTTCTAGGGGTGTGTGTTAGTCTCTCAGTCCTGTCTGACTCTGCGACCTCATGGACTGTAGCCTGCTCCTCTGTTCCTGGAATTCTCCAGGCAAGAATACTGGAGTAGGTTGTGATTCCCTTCTCCAGGGTATCTTCCCAACCTTGGTATCAAACCCAGGTCTCCTTTATTGCGGGTAGATTTTTTTTTTTTTTTTTACTGTCTGAGCCACCTGGGAAACCCTAATGGAAAGTTTAAAGTTTAGTCACTCAGTCGTATCTGACTCTTTGCGATCCCATGGACTGTAGCCTACCAGGCTCCTCCATCCATGGGATTTTCCAAGGAAGATTACTGGAGTGGGGTGCCATTGCCTTCTCCAGAGTATCTTCTCAACCCAGGGATTGAACCTGGGTCTTCCACATTGTAGGCAGACACTTTGCCATCTGAGCCACCAGGGAAGTCCAACCCTAATGGAGTGGACATTTAAAAGCAAGTTCTTTAAATAAGACCATCATGATCTAGTCCTTACCTTGGCCATCTTCCCCTCACCCTGCTCTTTTAATATGCTAAGCTCCTTCTCACACTTAAGTATTGCACAATTTCTCTTCTGCCTGGATTTCTCCATATCACCAGTCTTTGATTTTCTAATTCTTACTTATCTTTCAGAATTAACTGAAATTCTTCCTTACAGAAGTTCTCTCAGTTATCATATCCCCTATTGTTTCTGTTATATTTTCCTGCAACTGTAATAATATATTTTTTTGTGTTTGAATAATATTGGAACTCCCAAGTATTATAATTTTTATGTAATACTATACACTTAGAATCTAACACGACACATGGCACATTAAAAGTGTCTTTTTTGATGGACATCTAGGTTGCTTCCATGTCCTGGCTATTATAAACAGTGCTGTGATGAACATTGGGGTACACGTGTCTCTTTCAATTCTGGTTTCCTCAGTGTGTATGCCCAGCAGTGGGATTGCTGGATCATAAGGCAGTTCTATTTCCAGTTTTTTAAGGAATCTTCACACTGTTCTCCATAGTGGCTGTACTAGTTTGCATTCCCACCAACAGTGTAAGAGGGTTCCCTTTTCTCCACACCCTCTCCAGCATTTATTACTTGTAGACTTTTGGATCGCAGCCATTCTGACTGTGTG
>NW_011494772.1:5043445-5048486 GCF_000754665.1 Bison bison bison | reverse complement strand
GAAATGGTACCTCATAGTGGTTTTGATTTGCATTTCTCTGATAATGAGTGATGTTGAGCATCTTTTCATGTGTTTGTTAGCCGTCTGTATGTCTTCTTTGGAGAAATGTCTATTTAGTTCTTTGGCCCATCTTTTGATTGGGTCATTTATTTTTCTGGAGTTGAGCTGTAGGAGTTGCTTGTATATTTTTGAGATTAGTTGTTTGTCAGTTGCTTCATTTGCTATTATTTTCTCCCATTCTGAAGGCTGTCTTTTCACCTTGCTAATAGTTTCCTTTGATGTGCAGAAGCTTTTAAGGTTAATTAGGTCCCATTTGTTTATTTTTGCTTTTATTTCCAATATTCTGGGAGGTGGGTCATAGAGGATCCTGCTGTGATGTATGTCAGAGAGTGTTTTGCCTATGTTCTCCTCTAGGAGTTTTATAGTTTCTGGTCTTACGTTTGGATCTTTAATCCATTTTGAGATGAATGGATAAGAAAGCTATGGTACATATACACAATGGAGTATTACTCAGCCATTAAAAAGAATACATTTGAAGCAGTTCTAATGAGGTGGATGAAACTGGAGCCTATTATACAGAGTGAAGTAAGCCAGAAAGAAAAACACCAATACAGTATACTAATGCATATATATGGAATTTAGAAAGATGGTAACAATAACCCTGTGTACGAGAGAGCAAAAGAGACACTGATGTATAGAACAGTCTTATGGACTCTGTGGGAGAGGGAGAGGGTGGGAAGATTTGGGAGAATGGCATTGAAACATGTAAAATATCATGTATGAAACGAGTTGCCAGTCCAGGTTCAATGCATGATACTGGATGCTTGGGGCTAGTGCACTGGGACGACCCAGAGGGATGGTGTGGGGAGGGAGGAGGGAGGGTTCAGGATGGGGAACACATGTATATCTGTGGCAGATTCATTTGGATATTTGGCAAAACTAATACAATTTTGTAAAGTTTAAAAATAAAAAAAAAAGTGTCTTTTTTGCCTCCTTTGTACATCAATGGTGGATTCATGTCAATGTATGGCAAACCAATACAATATTGTAGAGTGAAAAATAAATAAATAAATAAAACTGATAAAAAGAAAAAAAAATAAAGTTAACGTAGAAAAATGGGAAAAAAAATAAAATGGGTAGTGGGCAAAGACCTAAAAAAAGTGTTTTTTTATAATTTCATTTTTTTTTTTACTTTTGAAATGTTGAGTGTTTAAATGTACATAAGTGAATCACCTTCTCATCTTTCGAATATCTTTAGCAATTTGTTTCATCAATTTGTTTTTGCACACAGTGGCCATTATTACTCATTTTCATTTACTTAAAACTTCTCTCTCCTCTCACTCCGCATTTTGTTAAGTGATTATAACCAAACTTTCTACTCTATTATATAAGTAAAAATTTTGAGGGGACCGTATGTATGTGTGTGTGTATATATATATATCATGTTGGGTGCCTTCCTTCATGGGTAATATATTTGGGTGAGAAACTGAAGATTTTGAATTGTGATACTTAAGGATGTCATTTAGCTTCTGTGAGCATTGGTTAGCAGATTTATAAAATGATTAAACTTGCCCTCACTAAATCACAGTTGTAAATTAGATGTAGCAATCAAAATGTTTTATGTGTTAAAGACTTTCACAAATTTTAACATCATATTAAAAGTCCCAACTATGTAGGAAATTTTTAAATGTCTTATACTAACTTGAAAAATATTTTTGATATAAAAAAGAAAGAGTTGTAAATTTCAATTACTTTATGTAAAAATCATTTAGTAATATAGGAACAATAGCATATCCAATCAGAATTATAGATGACAATAGAGAATGTTCAGAACATGGCTTCAAAAAACTTGCTTGCATTTCTTCACAAACTGGAAACTTCTTCCCATATGAAAAAGTTACTACATTCATGCCTCAGCTTAAAATATGGATATGCTTTCTCCTAGAAATTTTGCTGTAAAAGTGTGCCACTATTTAAATGAAATTACACCTTTTAACGCAATGCTATTTACATATTACAACATGCTCATTTATAGTTATCATTTCCCCATAAATCTAAAATATTAAGATATTATAGTCTCTACTATTTCAATTCAGTTTAATTCTTTATAGAAATTATAAGTGATTCTTAAAAATAATGAAGGCATGGATCTGTCAAAATGATTAAATGGACAGTTTTTCTAATGTTCTAGTTGAACCGTGAAATCTACCAATGTATACTTAAAATCATGTAAGTTCTGAATACAATTTCACAGAAGGTGTAACCAATGTCACCTGACTAATGAAGAGAGATTAGTATCTCTTTTATCATGTAGACATTAATGAACTTTCAGTCTTACACAGCAGAGTTACCCATTCATCTTTTGGAAAAAGATTAATTATTGTTTAACTTGCATCCTAAGTATTATGATGTTGTATAATAGGAGAAATCACATATTTTCTATTACAAAAAAATAAGGGAAGGAAATTCATAAAAAGTATAATCCAAATGAAAGAGTCAAAAGCAGCATTTTTAGCTACTTTTTTGGTGACTTTTATGTATGTGATGATAAACTTTCCGATGTACCTCAGATTTTACATGTTCTAAACATTTTTAGCAAGAAAAAATGTCAGTTGGGTGAACACTGCAGATGTAAACATCCCTGGGGCACAGCTTTGTCTGCCCATGGCTTTAGTGGTTCATACATCTGGGAGCACTGGGTCTTGACTCATCTCCTCTGCCAGTGTGGAGATGCTCTCAGGTGCGCTGCAGTGCAGCACCGCAGGGCTCTAAAAGTGAATATCCCATCACTCAGGTTAGTTTCATGGCTGTCCCTGGTGGTTCACACTGTAAGGAATCTGCCTGCAGTGCAGGAGACACAGGTTCGATTCCTGGGTCAGGAAGATCCCTTGGAGGAGGAAATGGCAACCCACTCCAGTATTCTTGCCTGGAGAATCCCATGGCCAGAGGAGCTTGTCGGGCTACAATCTCTGAGGTCATAAAGAGTCAAACGCACCTGAAGTGAATCAGCCCACAGAAAGTGTTTACCCTTTTAAAGTGAGTTTAAGGGTTATATTTGATTGTCTTTAGTTAAATATAACAGAAATACATATTCAACCAATTTGAGCTGAAAAGGATTTTTGTTACAAAGCTTACAGAGTATGTCACTGATCCAAGTAGGATGAGCCAACAAGGGAGTTCAGAGCCCGAATCTTTTTTGTTTTCATACCTCCTCCCGTGCCTGTCTGTCTCTTCTCCTAGACTAGCCTTCTCATCAACCTTTTATAATTCATACTATAGAATGCCTCCTAAATTAAAAGGAGTCACATTCCAGTTTAGATCAAGTGTCCATTTATGCACCAATATATTTGGACATGTTAAAATGTGGCCACTTGGACAAGAATTATAGAATAGGAGTTCCCCAAATAAAAGGAGTCTTGTGATGAAAGACAATAGTTGTCCAACAAATGAACAATAGATGTTTTAAAGATGGATATTCCACTGGACTATTAATATGCTATCTTATTTTACCCTAACCCAAGTGAAGTGAAGTGAAAGTCACTCAGTCATGTCCGACTCCTTGCTACCCCATGGATTATACAGTGCATGGAATTCTCCAGGCCAGAATACTGGAGTGGAGGGAATCTTCCCAACCCAGGGATCGAACCCAGGTCTCCCACCAGGGAAGAGCCACCAGGGAAGCCCAAGAATGCTGGAGTATGTAGCCTATCTCTTCTCCAGCGGATCTTCCTGACCCAGGAATGGAACCAGGGTTCCATTGTGGGTGGATTCTTTACCAGCTGAGCTACCAGGGAAGCCCTCCTATCCCCAAACCCTATGTAGAAAAGATAAATTATATTGATTGAATATATAGATCCTAGCCAAAAACTGTTATAGAAATTTTTGTCAATGTGAAGAACTAAATATAAAGAACAGTACTGTGCAGAAGACCCAAGTTCAAACCCTGGGTCAGGAATATACCCTGGAGAAGGAAATGACAACACCCACTCCAGTATTCTTGCCTGGAAAATCCCATGGATAGAGGAGCCTGGCAGACTACAGTCCCTGGGGGTCGCAAGAGTTGGACAACTTTAAGAACTAAATCACTTCTATATATATACACTTTTGGTACATCATAAATTTTCTAAGTGGCAAGTACTGGTAATAAGGAGATGAGAGACTTTTTTAGAAGGTTTTCAAAAAATTGTAACATTTTTCAATATAAAGGAATATAAGAATGAATTACTTCACAAAGTAGAGTCTGTTTTTTCCTTCAGATTATCTTTATCAGTCCATTGTCCTTAATATTTCTTTAGATCATTGGAAACAACTGTTGTTCAAAACTTTATATATATATGCATTTATAAATGCAACTTTTTTAAAGCATTTTCTGCCCACTTGAAATTTTTTTCTGTATTTTAAGCTGATGCTGAGACAGCATGGTGATATGTCCGTGTGTTCCATGTGACGTGCACATTTGTTCAATGGGAAAATGTGGTCTACTCGTAATTTCATTTTCATTTCCTAAATAAGACCCATTAAAAAGCAGACATCTGGTGTAGAAAGCACTTAAAGCTGCAGCTTCCAAGGAGTACTTGCCTTCCTCTTTAAATATGTATGAACTGTTGTTGGGGTAATCCACTTCACCCTGTCAAAATAGAATCAAATAGAATGTATGTGTGACCTCTTCGCCTTCTACCCTGGGAAAATGATTTTCAAGATCATTGAGGTGTACAATATACAGAAGCCTTCACTTTCTGTTTTCTTCACAGTCATGACTCTTGCCTTTACTCAGCTGAATGTTTAGGTGAAACTTCTTTATTAGTGGCTGTGGTGGCTTACTATAGGATGGCTTACTAAGGATAGCTCAGTGGGCTTTCAATAGTTCAGCTATAAAAAAACGAATTTTTAAGCTTTAAAAATAGGCCTTGAAAAGAATATCTCTATCTTCATTGGACATGAATTTGAAAAGGGCTTCCCATTTTTGCTTTCCTAAGAGAAGGAGCAGCTAAATAAGGCATTTGAGCTTGCTATTTTTTTTTTTTTTTTTTGGAAAGGGTTA
>NW_011494772.1:5014683-5043345 GCF_000754665.1 Bison bison bison | reverse complement strand
GGAAAGGGTGAAAATTCAATGTTGATTTGTTTTCATGAGGTTTTGATGCACATTCCACAAAATTTTCCCTACAGAATGCTAATTGTTTGTACTTAGCTATTCTGTTTTCTGTTCCACAACAAAGGTTATACGGTCAGATGCCCCCTGCTCTGCCTTCTCCTATAGATTCATAATAGAAAGTTGTTCATTAATGTGCTTTCAACCAATATGATGCCTGTGAGAATTAGACCCCTCACTAAAGGACAGTAAAAGGAGTTTTGAATCCTGACACAAATTTCTAATTTTACTTACTGTAAGTCTAAAGCCACAGACGGTGGACATGATTTTTCACAAACCACCTAGGTTTGAATACTGGAGCGGAAAGATTGCCTAATTAAATAAACTACAGTATTTATAGAATGGGCTTTCCAGGTGGTACAGTGGTGAAGACTCAACCTGCCAATGCAGGAGATGCCAGAGATTCTTGGGAGATTAGATTCTTGGGTCAGGAAGATCCCCTGGAATAGGAAATATCAACCTACTCCAGAATTCTTACCTGAAAAATTCCATGAACAGAAAAGCCTGGCAGGCTGTAGTCAGTGGTAGCAGACAGTTGTACACGACTGAACACACACCCACACACATTTATACATTTATAGGATGTTTAGCAATGGCACCCCACTGCAGTACTCTTGCCTGGAAAATCCCATGGACGGAGGAGGCTAATGGGCTGCAGTCCATGGGATCGCTAAGAGTCGGAGATGACTGAGTGACTTCACTTTCACTTTTTACTTTCATGCATTGGAGACGGAAATGGCAACCCACTCCAGTGTTCCTGCCTGGAGAATCCCAGGGATGGGGGAGCCTGGTGGGCTGCCATCTATGGGGTCTCACAGAGTCGGACATGATTGAAGTGACTTAGCAGTAGCAGGAAAAATTTCAAACATATACAAAATTGTAGAACATAATGTAATGAACTATCATATAATTATGCTGATATTTTGCTACAAAATATCACCATTCCTTGTTTTCTTCACTCTGAAATATATTAAGGCATTTGATTTTACTACTAAATATTTCAGTAGGCATCTCACAGGGCATAAAGACTTTGCCTTACAAAATTAGTGAAATTTACTCTAGATATTTTATTTTTTAAAAGAAGATATAGAATAATTAGGGTGATTTCAGGAGACGGTATGGGACAGAGAGGCCTGGCACGCTACAGTCCATGGCTTCGCAGAATCGGACATGACGGGGCGACTGAACAATAAAATGCTCATATTATTTCATTCTGTTGAAAACAATGAATTTTTTTCAAGGATTTTTCCCCTATTTTTCTTTCATTAATGGATTCTAGTTCTGTAAATTTTGAATAATATATAATGATGAAAAAGCACCTTTTTATTCTTCTGAAAGCTTTTAGATTCTGTTGCTCAGAGGAAAATCATCTTCAACAATATGCTTGGGCTGTGTGAAGTCTTTTTTTTTTTCCTTTTGTCCTTCGAAGTGCAATTTCTTTAATATACTTGGAACCTTGCATTCATTACCAGGGAAACTTTTTTATAAATAAGTTCTATAATAAAATAAAGCTCTGTGTGGGTCATTTATGATTAACCTTATTTTTAAAAATGATTAATTAAAGAGATAGTGAGGGAAAAATAGCCCTATGCAGCTAAATCAATTTATGAACATATATACCATTAAGAGATTGTAATAGTGGATTAAAATGCACTGAATAATTTGGAAAAAATGCTTCTTTCGTTGAAAATGAATTAATACTTGTACACTTATAATGGTATTTAAAAGGCTGTAAATATTTAAGCAGAATATTTCACTTTCCTCTAGAAATATAATTTCTAAATGTTGTTTCATGGTATGCAAATTTAAGGACAGTAAAATATTCATGATGTTTACTTTAGGTAGTATTTCCTGTAGGGTTCAAATTTTTGGGAGAAACATTTTAATGAGAATGGAGTCATGTATCATGAGACACAGTTAAACATGCTGCTGCTGCTGCTAAGTCGCTTCAGTCATGTCCGACTCTGTGAGACCCCATAGACGGCAGCCCACCAGGCTCCCCCATCCCTGGGATTCTCCAGGCAAGAACACTGGAGTGGGTTGCCATTTCCTTCTCCAATGCATGAAAATGAAAAGTGAAAGTGAAGTCGCTTAGTCGTGCCCGACTCTTAGCGACCCCATGGACTGCAGCCTACCAGTTCCTCTGTCCATGGATTTTCCAGGCAAGAGTACTGGAGTGGGGTGCCATTGCCTCCTTCGACAGTTAAGCATAGGCTATCACAAATCACTGTCCTTTTCATGGGATCACTATCCACATTACTTGTTCTTATCATCTGGAAGATTTCTGTAATGGAAAACATTTCTTCTCCATATGCAAAAATGCAAGAAATAACATAACATAAATCTTATTTTAGGAATGTTATACTTCTAAAAGTTGAGATATGTATAAACTGAGCAAATAGGAAATTCAATTAAGGCTATTTTGACTAGAAAATATAATTTATATTTTGTTAAAAAGAAACAATGAAATTTAAAGAAATTAATATACTAGTAAAACAAGATGATCCTTTTAGGACTGTTCTAAATGAGCATTTTCTTTCATCTTCCTCCTCTTCTTCCCCATCTCCAACTGCTCTCCCTAGTCTCCCCTTCCTTCTCCTCCTTCACAAGTTTTGGGTATTTTCTCTTTTATTTTTCCTTTTTGGCTTCACTGGGTCTTTGTTGCTTTGTGTGGGCTGTCTCTAGTTGCAGTGAGCTGGCTACTCTCTAGTGGCAGTGCTTGGGGTCCTCATTTCAGCCACTTCTCTTTGTTGGGGAGCACATTCTCTTGGCACACTCGCTCCATAGTTGCGGCTCAGGGGCTTAGATGCCCCTCAGCATGTGGGATCTTCCTGGACCAGGGATTGAACCTGTGTCCCCTGCATTGGCCGGTAGATTCTTAACTGTTAGATCACCAGGAAAGCCTGTGTATTCTCTTTAATTTGTGATAAAAGTGAAAGAGGAGAGTGAAAAAGTTGGCTTAAAGCTCAACATTCAGAAAACTAAGATCATGGCATCCGGTCCCATCACTTCATGGCAAATAGATGGGGAAACAGTGGAAACAGTGGCTGACTTTATTTTTCTGGACTCCAAAATCACTGCAGATAGTGATTGCAGCCATGAAATTAAAAGACGCTTACTCCTTGGAAGGAAAGTTATGACCAACCTAAACAGCATATTAAAAAGCAGAGACATTACTTTGCCAACAAAGGTCCATCTAGTCAAGGCTGTGGTTTTTCCAGTGGTCATGTATGGATGTGAGAGTTGGACTATAAAGAAAGCTGAGCACCGAAGGATTGATGCTTTTAAACTGTGTTGGAGAAGACTCTTGAGAGTCCCTTGAACTGCAAGGAGATCCAACCAGTCCACCCTAAAGGAGATCAGTCTTGGGTGTTCATTGGAAGGACTGATGTTGAAGCTGAAACTCCAACACTTTGGCCACCTGATGCAAAGAGCTGACTCATTGGAAAAGACCCTGATGCTGGGAAAGATTGAGGGCAGGAGGGGAAGGAGACGACAGAGGATAAGATGGTTGGATGGCATCATGGACTCGATGGATGTGGGTTTGGGTGGACTCCGGGAGTTGGTAATAGACATGGAAGCCTGGTGTGCTGCGGTTCATGGGGTCATAAAGAGTCAGATATGACTGAGTGACTGAACTGAACTGAATTGCAATCGATGGCAGTTTTTTCTCACTCCCCACTTCCTCACAACATCCTCTTACTTCTTTTTTCTTCTTTCTGCTTTTTACCTGCTCTTTATCATAGTTACATGGCACAGAGCTGCTTGTAGACTGGTGCCTACACTGAAATGTCCATGAGAGGAACAGTGTAAGTATCAGCTGAGGTAAGCGTGCCTTCACACGTGCTATTTAGACTCCTTATATTGTTCTGACTGATCAAGCCAAGATTACTCAGTTAACCAGTGTTCCTGACCAAGACAACTTTTCTTAAAATCTTGAATTGTGAGGCCAATGTAAAATGCAATTTTTTCAACAAATTTTTGGTGTTTTTATACAATGAAACAGTTTCACTTTAAAAGCATTTTGTTTTTTGTTAAAGAGCTTTTAGGCTCATAATTTTCTGGTGATTGTATTGGAACACACAGATTCTAGATTTCCTTTTTGCAATGCACAAAGATCATCTTTCTAAATAAAGTATTATTTGTGTATTTAGTTACTCAGTCCTGTCTAACTCTTTGTGATTCCATGGACTATAGCGTACCAGGCTTCCTTGTCCTTCACAATCTCCTGGAGTTTGCTCTAATTCATGTCCAGTGAGTCAGTGATGCTATCTAACCATCTCAGCCTCTGCTGCCCTCGTCTTCCTTTGCTTCAACTTTTCCCAGCATCAGTGTCTTTTTCAGTGAGTTGGCTCGTTGCATCAAGTGGCCAAAGTATTGGAGCTTCAGCTTTAGCATCAGTCTTTCTAATGAATATTCAAGATTGATTTCATTTAGGTTTGACTGGTTTGATCTCCTTGCAGTCCATGGGACTCTCAAGAGTCTTCCCTAGCACCACAGTTCAGAAGTATTATATCTGGCCCAAAATGTGAGTAAAAAATAAAATTCAGAAACTTTGACTAAAAAAAAAAAATGACACTTAAGGAGGTTATAATCCTCAGTTTAAAAAAGAACAATGAATGCAGATTTTAAAAGAGTCATATAAGAGTCAGATATACACCTTTGTCACTTTGCCTTATATCTCTGTTTCCATTTAGGACAGTTGAGAAAAATATTTTCACATGGATTATTTTTCTCCCAAATGGATTTGAACAAGATTTTTCAAACTGATTATTGAAGAAAAGTATACTGTGATATATTTTGACCACTACAATAGGATTTGGTAAAATAATAAGCAATTTGATTCCTTTCCAAAGTACTATTGGAGAGACACTCCAGGATGTCTAAGGAAAAGACACATTTCTAAGGAAAGAGTAAGTTAAGGATAATATATAATAGATAGTTGAAGGTATGTGATAGTTCACTTTTAGAATGGCAATCAGTAATGCTGCCCATGTTAATGTCAACATGTTCAAACCAGTTTGTATGTGATGGGTTTGACAGATAGGCTGGATCAGGTTAAGGTGGAACATTGGGTGGGTAAGGAGCTAAGGTTGGAACACTGGGTGGGTAAGGAGACAAAGACAGGTTATACTGTCCTTTTGAGTTAATGAGATACCTGTTCTTTCAGCTGCTTTCCGCTGTTATTGACTCTCAGGTCTGTCAAAATAGTGAAACTAGTTGTTGCATGTATGCAGAGTTTTATTTTATGAGAACCATAAGATAGTTCAGTTAAAACTGCAAATGTTAATGGGTGTGCATGTGTGTTAGGAGAGAAACCAGGCTGAAGTTAAATTCAACAATGTGTTTTCCTAATATTTGACTTAGTCTTTGACAGACTCAAATGATTGGTTAAGCCTACAACTAAAATGCTTCTTTATAAAAACATTTAGCTATATTTTCTCTGTATTGTTAGATTCAAATTAGTAATTATTCTGGTATTTTAATGAGGCTTTTCATTAAATAGCTAGGAGATCAGATGCTGTAACACACACAAACAGAGATACACATATATTTTTAATTTTAAAATATTACTTGCAAGATTAAACATAAAGTCTTAATAAAATCCAGAGAGAAACGCCAAACTGAGCCGGTAAAATATCTAATTATTTCTGATCAGATGTCCCTCTGTTGCAATACTTGCGTGGTGTGTGCCAAGTTGCTTCAGTCATGTCCAACTCTTTATGACCCCATGAACTGTAGCCCGGCAGGCTCCTGTATCCATGGGATTCTTCAGGCAAGAATACTGGAGTGGGTTGCCATGCCCTTCTCCAGATCTTCCCGACCCGGGAATGGAACCCATGTCTCTCTCTTATGCTTCCTGCATTGGCAGGTGGGTTCTTTACCATGAGCGCCATCTGTTGAGATGCTAAGTCCAGATTAAGTTTATCAAGTCAATAAAGAAGCTGAGCCAGCTTTATGACAGTTGAACTTGTTTTTAGTTCTCATGGACTTTATGTGGCTCAACATAAATTCAGTCTGCTGAGTTCATTTGACATGCTTTGTAGGTAAGCTATCTGCTAAACCAATGAAGTTAATCTCTTAGAAATGGTTTTCACATTTAAGAACTCATTTGAATTTCTTAGCCTTCACTTCCAGAAAAGGCCATGGCAACCCACTCCAGTACTCTTGCCTGGAAAATCCCATGGGCGGAGGAGCCTGGGAGGCTGCAGTCCATGGGGTCGCTTAGAGTCGGACATGACTGAGTGACTTCACTTTCACTTTTCACTTTCCTGCATTGGAGAAGGAAATGGCAACCCACTCCAGTGTTCTTGCCTGGAGGATCCCAGGGATGGGGGAGCTTGATGGGCTGCCGTCTATGGGGTTGCACAGAGTCAGACACAATTGAAGCGACTCAGCAGCAGCAGCAGCCTTCACCCCAGTTTCTGTAACATATTTCTCTCAAATAACACATGATGACAAGGATGCAGCTTTTGGTTAGTGTGTGAGTGTGTGTGTGTAATTCAATACTAATCTAAATTAAGTGGCTGTGTATAGGTTCAGATTGTTTTATGTACATTATCTAATTTGCTTTTCAGAAACATCCTCAGAGATAATCATCATGAGTAATATTAAAGCTATTGAACAGATACATACACTAGGGCTTGGTAAAGTTAAAAGAATGGGTCAAGTTGGAGGAGCTCATAAGTAACCTAATAGGCAGTGGAGTGCAGTATTTGCTACCTTGCTTCCATGGTGCTCCATGTCTTTGATCCTTTTAGGTGATTTCAACCCATTGAAATCAGAGGATTATTGGTTTTCCTAATGATTTGTATTTAGAATTCCATCTATGACACAAGTTAGATCAATTTTTCACTTCAGAGTTATTTGTACAATAATACAGATTGTTTAAGCAGGTTGTCTTAGGTTAAATGAAGAAAGTATGTGTGAAAAATATGTGAAAGTAAAACTATTGCTTTATCTAGTGAATTAAAAGCTTGAGCTTTATTAAGTGATTTCCCCCTCCCTAGTGCTGGGAAATAAATCTTTTGTCTATGTCAGAGAATTCTGCTTGAATCATTCATGTTAGACTACTTTTTAAAAATATATGGCAATAGCAGTAATAATGATATAAAAATAAGCTATTTTACAAGTGTAGTGGTAACAGATTTATTTGAGAGCAAAGGTGAATGCAGTAGGCTCTGGGATAGGCAATAGGAAAAGAAAATTAAATGTTAACACTAGAATTGGATATATGTGGCTTCATCAAGTGGAGACCTATTAGACTACATTAATTTTATATTAATTTGCTTTTCTATTAGAATCCTTCAAGCAAATCTCTAAATACTTATACCTGAAAACTGGTTTCTTTTTCAAATTCTCTTAATGAAAAAACTGGAAGGTTGGCTGCATATAAGATGTAGAAAAACTACAATTTCTCTAAAGCACAGATCATTTTTAAGTCAAGAAAAAAAACAAAACATTGAATAGTTGATTGATACAGAACAATTCAAACAATAATTCTGGTTTTTCTTAAAATTAAGTTTTTAATACAAAATTATTCTTTTCTTTTTCATGAAAATCATTGATTTAAACAAGTCTTTAGATTCTCTTGATTTTGAAGTAGTGTTTTATTTTAAGCTGTTTCTAAAATATTTACTCAATATGCAGTTTAGTTTTTAGTTAATAAAATTATTTGTGTAATTAAACATGTGCCTGGCAGGTTTGATAAAAAGTATTGCTTTTACCCAGAGTTGCTTCCTTTCTGGTTAGGAATAATCCTATTTCGTTTTTCAGTCACTAAGCTATGTCTGATTCTTTGCGATCTCATGGACTGTAGCATGCAGGGCTTCCCTATCCTTCACTATTGCCCAGAGTTTGCTCAAACTCATGTCTGTTGAGTCAGTGATGCCCTCCAACCATTGCGTCCTTTGTCACCTACTACTCCTCCCACCCGCAGTCTTTCTCAGCATCAGGGTCTTTTCCTATGATTTGGCTCTGCATCAGGTGGCCAAAGTATTGGCTCTTCAGCTTCAACTTCGGTCCTTCCAATGAATATTCAGTGTTGATTTCCCTTACGATTAATTGGTTTGATCTTCTTGCTATCCAAGCAACTCTCAAGAGTCGTCTCCAGCATCACAGTTCAAAAGCATGAATTCCTTAGCACTCAGCCTTCTTTGTGGTCCAACATCCATACATGATAACTGGAAAAACCATAGCTTTGCTATATGGACCTTGGTTGGCAACGTGGTCTCTGCTTTTTAATATGCTCTCTAGGTTTGTCATAGTTTTCTTTCAAGGAGCAAGTATCTTTTAATTTTGTGGCTGCAATCACTGTCCACCATTGTTTTGGAGCCCAAAGAAATTAAAGTCTGTCTCTGTTTCCACTTTTCCCCATCTATTTGCCATGAAGTGATAGGACTGGATGTCATGATCTTAGGTTTTTGAATGTTGAGTTTTAAGCCATCTTTTTTACTGTCCTTTTTCACCTTCATTAAGAGGCTCTTTAGTGCCTCTTCACTTACTGCTGTTAGAGTGGTAGCCTCTTCTTATCTGAAGTTGTTCATATTTCTCCTGGCAATCTTGATTCCAGCTTGTGATTCATCCAGCCCAGCGTTTTGCATGATCTACTACATGTATACCTGTGGCGGATTCATTTTGATATTTGGCAAAACTAATACAATTATGTAAAGTTTAAAAATAAAATAAAATTAAAAAAAAAAAAAGAAGTTAGAGTCGCAATATACAGCAGTGACTTCTTTCCAAGTTATGATCTAGTCCATTGCTCCGTGTCTGGTTCTAACTGTTGCTTCTTGACCTGCATGCAGGTCAGGAGGCAGGTAAGGTGGTCTGATATTAGCATTAAGAATTTTCCAGTTTCTTGTGACCCACACAATCAAAGGCTTTAGCATAATCAGTGAAGCAGAAGTAGATATTTTTCTAGCATTCTCCTGCTTTTTCTATGATCCAACGGATGCTTGCAATTTGATCTCCAGTTTCTCTGCCTTTTCTAAATTCTGTTTAGTGGGATCACAATTTTTTGTTGATAAGTGCCTTAGAATAAACTGAAAGCTTTATAGTAAAAAAGGGGAAGAAAAGAAATGCTGGGACTCCTGATCACGTTCTTTTTCTTTATTGGATGTTCTAATTCTTGTGTCCTACTCTTTTGCTTGAGTTCTTAAAATCTCACCTCCTACTTGGAAAGAAAATAGAGTTTGTCATGCTAGACTCTATCTGTTTTTAATTATAAATTCTTAATACATTATCTTAAGTTTTTTTTTTTCTTCTTCTTCTTCTTTCCTTGCAGTTTCTAGGACAGACTTGCTTTCACTCTTTCCCAGTCTAAAACACCGAACTGCAGTCTCATCCGTAATCCTGCCATCCTTCCTTTGGGTGTTATTGTGTTCCTTGTGGCTTTCTTTTATAGCTCTGTTTGTTTTCTCTCCGTGGATTCTTTGTCCTCACTTACTGTCTCTTCTGTGCACTTTGTGGAAATAGACTATCCCAGTCTTCTGTTTAACTTCGTAGGGTCTCGTCTCCGTCTTGTGGCTCTACTGAAAGTATTCTCCCCAAGCTCTTTCAGTGCTTTGCCTAGTTCTTGTTATCTGTAGCTTTCACATTATTGGCAATTTGCTCCTCCTTGAATATTTATCTTTCTTTGAATTCAGTGATATTTGTACTTTCTTGGTTCTCCTCCTTTCTTCAACGTTGCTGTGTTGTGCCTTCTTTCCCAAATCCACTGAAGTTTCTTTCAGCTTATTGCATGTCACCATGAGTTGGGTAATAGTAGAGCAAAACTGACTAAGAAGGAAAATGTCCCAGCTATCATGCAGCTACATGGTCTGGACAGAGAAAATGAATTAGGAAACATGAAAATTATGTGTTCTTTTTATTTTTTTTTCTTTTCAAAATTTATTTTATTGCAATATAATTGATTTACAACGTGTTAATTTCTACTGTACAGCAAAGTGATTCAGTTTTGTATGTACACATTCATATTCTTTTCCATTGTGATTTATCACAGGATATGGGTAAACTCCAGGAGTTGGTGATGGACAGGGAAGCCTGGCGTGCTGCAGTTCATGCGGTCGCAAAGAGTCAGACACGACTGAGCGACTGAATTGAACTGATTGAATATAGTTCCCTGTCCTGTACAGTAGGACCTTGATGTTTTTTTTTTTTTTTAATTTAAACTTTTTATTTCCTATCAGGCATAGCCAATTAACAATATTTTGATTGTTTCTGGTGAACAGTCTAGGGAGTCAGTCCCACATATACATGTATCTGTTCTCCCCCAAACTCCCCTCCCATCCAGGCTGCTACATAACTCTCAGCAGAGTTCCCTGTGCTGTACAGTAGGTCCTTGTTGATTATCCATTTCAAATATAGCCGTGTGTACATGTCCATCCCAAACTTTGTAATTTTAAATGCTAGTTAAATCTTATGGGAAAAAATAATATAGCAGTGACGTTGAAGTATCTAAATCAAGGAGGGTTATTTACCTGGTGTGGTCAGGAACGTTCTGTCCTAAAGAGAGGCTGTTCTGCCAAGACCAGAGTAAGAGGAATCCTGAAAGAGGAAAGAAGTGAAAAGCCAGACACAAGAATGGCGACTCTGGTAAGAAAGGTTTCCAAATGATATTGGCAAGTTTCTTTGGCCAGGGATCCCCTTTCCTGTCATCTAGTTCAGTGCTCAAAAGTATCTGCTAATTTGAATTTCAATGTGCTTCTGTGCTTGTGCTACAGTATTTAATTTTCAAGTTGTGTATTATTTCCTTTAATTTAAGGAATAACTTTTCATTTACCAGCACAGTTTGCATCTGACTCATATTTTACTCTTTCTAAAACCAAGCCATTGTGTTTGAGGCTGGTGCTTATAATAAACAAACACATATAAAGAAGTATATTACTTATGTGGAAAAACTAGATGAAAAAAAAAAAAGTCCACAACAGGTCATATAATAGCTTTTACCTATCTTCGTGGTCAGCTTTTATCTTTGCATAGCTAATCAGATTGTCACCTTATCAGTTAGTATGTATGTCTGAAAATTCCAGTAGTACTATGAACAGTTCAGTAATATCAGGGAGGTGAAGCCTTGTTGTGTTACATGTGGAAAGTGATGTCAATAAGTGGGGAGGAATAAAAGCAATCCTTGATTTATTTGTCTTTAGCAGTTCTCTGGGTTATAGGTAATGAATCTGAAGCGGTGATGCATGGTAGAGGCAGTCTGATTTACAAGAGTACACTGTTAAGCGCTGGTGTCAAAGAACAAAGATGACATCTGCTTCCTCGGCTTTCTGTGGTACAGAAGGAGAGAAACCCTGCCCTTCATTATAGGCAAAAGAACATTATCCCGTGCGTGGAAGGCCTGTATGAGGGTTTAGAAGTTAATGGGGATTTAAATGTACTTCAGATTTTAGTATAGTAATGTTATGATTCTTTTGGAATACTATCTCACGTTATGTATACATACATGTCATTAATAAATAATGCTTAAGAATTGTAATCAAATCTTAAACAAGTATTTATATATATTTTATATGTTGTCAATTAATATTACATGTGACCAGATGTTGATAGTAATTTTAGAAAAGGTATGAACAATTAATTCTTACTGTTTAACTTAAATTTTTTTTCTCAAAGAGAACAAGAATTAATTGAAACTAAATTCATTTGCTTTTAAGGTCTATATACAAGATGAGGTATATGTTAGTGAATCCTCTTAGTGTATAAATACATATATATTAATACTTGCAGAACTTAAAAATATGCGTAATTTGTGTTTCTGTTTAAAAAATAATGAAAATACTATGGGGATTTGTAAATATTTCTGAGGACAGTCCTTGTATCTTAGAGCTGAATTAGGTCTGAGTTTGGTATTTGCTCCTTTCAGCCTAACTAGCGAGAGGACTATTAACTTTCTTGGAGCTTTGGGACCTTGGGGTTTTGCCTTTGGAAATTAAATATTTAATATTGCTTTGTCTGGGCTGGCTTTGAACAGAATCCTTCCTTCCTTCCAAGGCAATGTCAAAATTCATAGAAGAGAAACAACTCACATTGTCTACTGAAATCAAACCTGACTGCTCGCCCCTCCCTTCTCCCACTTCTGCCCTTGGGATCCTGACATCATTACCATCTCAGAACCCTTAGGATTGTTGCTCATGTTAAGGGTTCTAGGAGACAACAGTCAAATATTTGACTACTAATCATGCCTGGATGTCTGTTATTTTCAGGCAGTGAAATTCTTTTGGTTCAAGAATTGTACTGCAGTCATTGAATGTGGACAGAGAATACAATTAGGTGAATCCCAGAGACAATCTGCTGTTTAGAGCTTTCTTTGAAATGAAAGATGCATCTATTTAAAGGTTATCTGGCATACGAAAGGGACACATCCCCCAAGGAGAAAAGGGAACTACTTAAAAGAAATAAGACTTTTATTAATATTTTTCAATCAGATGTTGCAATCTCCTTACCCTTTTCCTCTTGTAATCTTCATGTTGGCTTATGTAAGTGCTTTGTCCATGGGACACTCACTCTTTCTAGGAAAGTCAATAGATGGGATGAGTTCATTGAAAAAGAAACAGGATTAAAAATTCAATGACACAGGTTCCAAAAGTATCTGTTTAGAGCTTATATTCTCAATTTCAGGGCTTTCTGGTTATTGTTTGGGGACTTTTGGGATTGGCTCCTTGATGCTCAGGTGGATGATGTCAGCGTCAAGAACAAGGGGCTTTAATTCTGAAAGTTTCTGGTGGTTGCTGGTATTTAAGCATAGTGGATATTATTATTCATTTTCTTGCTGTAATATTCAAAAATTGATGTCTTTCTCTGAATGAAGTATTTAAATTAGAAAAGGCAGAATAACTCAATCAGACAAAATGAAGAGGTTGTTATATCTCTCTCGCCAAAAGATGACCAATGGAAAAAAAATGATTTTGTATCATATTTGGTTAGATTTTATCATCTATTTCAGTAAATAATATTTAAATAAGCTTCAGTGCAATATACAATATGTTTGGAAGAAAAAAAAATCACACATAAAGCGATGACTAAATATTAAATCAGAAAAGCATAAATACTAATTTTTCAACTCTAAAATTTTTAAAATATTTATTTATTTGTTCATTTGGTTGTGCAGATATTAGTTGTGGCATGTGGGATCTAGTTCCCTGACCAGGGATAGAACCCTCAGCTCCCTGAATTGGGAGCTAGAGTCTTAGCCACTGGATCACCAGGGAAACCTATAATCTCTAAAACTAAAGAAATGTTATATGAACTGAAAGTTCTTTTCTAGCTTTACAACTTTATGCATTCAATAACGTGAAAGAAAAAAGATGTTAATTATGTGAGTAGAATTTACCTAAATATAAAATATGAACTTGAACCAATGATACATATATGCTTATTTAATGCAATATCGAACATTGTGATATGTTTAATTCAGCTGTATATTAGACAAAATCTCAGAGATAAAATTTATTATAATATATTTCTTTCATGTTCTCTGACATAAGTACACTGGATTACAAGGCATTTGTTTGGGTAATTTAACTTTCTGGGATATAGTTCATGGGATCGCAGAGTCAGACACGATTTAGCAACTAACTCACACACACAATCTGGTATCAGTATTTGATGCCTTTTTGATCCCATTGTCCCTAAAAAAAAAGTCCATATCACAATTACAACTTCCTGTTTTGCTAATTTTATTAAGAATTTAGTTGTTAATTCGTGTCCAACTCTTTGCAACCCCATGGACTGTAGCCTGCCAGGCTCCTTGGTAAGAATACTGGAGTGGGTTGTCATTTCTTTCTCCATGGGGTCTTCCTGACCCAGAGATCAAACTCTGGTGTCTTGCATTGCAGGTGGATTCTTTACTGACTGAGCCACCGGGGAAGCCTAAGAATACACGTGAATGAAAAAAATTTTGTTGAAGAATATATACTGTATTTCTAAATATTTTCCTTTAATTTTAACTTCAGACATATTTCTTTTATGGAAATATTTCATTTAGTAGACTAAAACTACTTTGCTGTTGCTCATTGTGATTATATTTTTCACTTCTTTCTAAAGCAAATTTGTATATCTCTGAGCCTTCTTAGGCAAATAAACTATAGCTTATTTATCACAAGTATTTTCTGCCCCTGTGTGTTCAACACCACTATGTACAGTACAGAAGTAATTTAATGATACGGACCTTTACAGAGGAAGATCCCTGTTTTCTTTCTACCTGCAGATAGAGGAGGTAATTGATATCCTGAAAAGTTCCCTAGTTTTCCTAGTGTTCTCCCCAAATATATACTTTTTTATTAAGTTTTTACGTATCTCTAATAAGTTTATGAAATGTTGATATTTCTAAGGAAGATGGGAGAATGAGAGCTAAATGGCTGTGTCAAGGGAACCTATATAACCTAATTTACATAGCAGCTCAAGCCTCTCATGAAATTGTGAACACACACAATCGAAAATGAACACCAAATTGCAGTAATTTTAAATTTCAGCTACCACTGTATTCAGAAATTTTCTTTGATTTTTCTTCTTGTCTGATGAGTAACTAAGAAGTCAGGGATGATTGGCAGGTGTAACAATTCAAAAGAAAATATTCCACAAACTCCATGCAAGCATCTCTTGATAAACTGTTTTGATGAGTGAGTAAATAAAATGCTTCTATTTTTACACAGACATCTCTGTACTTTGTACATATTTGATCATTGGTGCTTCAATTGGCATTCGATAGACATCTATTCACCAAATTTTACTGGTTGGTTGTCAGAGACAGTAATAGCAAAATATCAAAGGCTGGATGAGAAGAAGTATTTTAAAAATTCTATGTACTCATAAGTAAAATTTTAACTATGTAACATGCTCTTAGTCTGGTGAAATAGAAGTCCTTGTGAAAATTATATATTTTTTTGGAATGGTACTCATAGAATAATAATCTCATATTTCTATTTCTAGTTTTGAGTCAAACCATAAAGTACACAAATCCAAAATTAAAATAATTATCGTAAGAACATAGACAAATGTTATTTTCTTATTTTCTTGTATCCGCCACATTCAGTTTGTGCTACTTAATGACAACACTATTTTCAATACAACTTTACACTTATGCCTTTCTGTAGTTCATTTATCTGGCACTAATAGTATTAATAAATAAAAACAATAGTCACCATCCATTTGATGTTGATAAGAGTAGTAAATAATAGTAAATTATAATAGTAATTAATAGTATAGTAGTAAATAATAGTAAACATAATAGTAATTATGGATAGTATTATGGATCCCAAATGACAGAGCAGAAAATTAGGGTACGGACAAGTTAAGTCAAGTGGCAGGCTTACACAGAACATAGATAGTGGCTAAGCTAGTATAAGAACATCAATCTTCTGGCCTCTAATTTGGGGCTTTCCATAACTGCAGTATTATTCGTCAATACCAGGAAGCAAACTAAGTATCACGAATAGATCATCCATTTGTATCGGTCTTCCCTTTATGTGATTGGAATCTAAAATACCAAGTGCATAAGGAATTGAAAGTTAGACTCTTTGCCCATTTTAGTGACTTTAGAACAGTCTTTTTTTTTTTTTTTTTTAATCAGGAGATTTGGTAATAAACACAGACATTTACCGAGCTCAATTCCGTGAACTACTTTGTAGATATTTTGTTAACATGGGAGAAATAAGCTTTTTTAACAACTTATCTTGATTTACTTTTATGCTAAGAGAAGACTCAGACACATTCTGAAATATGTATTGCCTTATGGATTGCAGTTGGCAGCAGTTGTTAGTGTTAAAGATTCACACATTTCAAGTAAGATTGGATACATTTATATTTGTGTCAGGAGAAGAAATAATAGATTCTAAAAAGTTAAAGTGTTACCAAAAGGCAAAACATGACATATAACTGAAGAGATAGCAATATTCTTCCCTATTGAGGTTCTTTCCTCTAAGGCTTTGTTTTCTAACCAAAGTTTTGGCAAGCAAAATTTATTTTTTGTGTGTGTGGGATAGAGTCTTCTTTCACATCTCTGACTTTGAAAAGGAAACATGATTATATAGATAAAGCATCTTAAATCTAAGGTGTAGGAAGGTATTTAGTAGAAAAGCAGACACTTAGTCTATGCTATTGTTACTCAGAATATACTCTCTATTGAAGTTTACTGAAAATACTTTCTCCAGTGTGTTGAAATTTCTTTTGCATCCAGCTCTATTATAGATACAACATCATGACAACAGTGACATGACTTGTTTACAAGAGGGTGGTATAAACAGCAAATGTTCTCCCTTAAGACAGCTTTCTTGTTGAACTTCAACAGAAAAGGGAGAAGAAATGTAGAAGAGAGAACAGAAGGAAGTAGTCTTGAACATGTAGAGTCACATTGAAGGAAGAGGAAAAAGTGGCTGCTAGTGTCTTTATGGTTTGCCTTCATTTTTTATGTAAGGAAGGACCTTCAAATTGTATATGATCTTCAATGTGGAAGGTTATGTGTGGCCTATTAGAGTGTGCCTTAATATTTGAAGATATTACCTGGTTTGAAATTAACTAAATTAAGGAAATCAAACAAGGGAAGACAAAGGAAAATACTATAGAGATAGAAAGAGGTAGAGATGATAGAGAGAAAGATAAAAAGGAAGAGAGTGAGATCTTATATCTAATACCTGCTCTAATACCTGCTCTAACCTGTCTTAGTCAACTTTCTGACCTAGGATGTTGCAACAGAAGCTTTCTGAAGGAATTTTAGTTATAGGAATGCCCCTCCCATCTTTATGATTTTTGTTGTTGATAAATCACTGAGTCATGTCTGACTCCTTTCAACCCCATGAACTTCAGCACGCCAGGCTCCTCTGTCCTTTACTATCTCTTGGAGTTTGCTCAAACTCCTATCCATTGAGTCAATGATGCCATCCAACCATCTCCTTATCTGTCATTCCCTTCTCCTTCTTTTGATGATCTTGTGTTAACCTTATATATTTTCCTAGAAATCGTGATGGTCTGCATAACATTTCAGATTATACCTGATCATATTGCAAAATGTTAATTTGCTTCTTGCATGAGAAATAGAATGAAGTAAAAATAAGCTAAACTTTAGCACTTTGAACCATTATTGGGTCATGATTGCTAACTGTACCCTGATACTAAGTAAAGTGATGATTATTCTGAGCACCAGGGAAGCCTTAGAAGTACCCATGGGAGCACACTCGTCTAGATGGAGGGGGTCCTGTCAGAGCTCCCTGGAGCTGGGCATGGAAACTGGGTCCCTTCTTTCAGGTCAGGTCAGGTCAGTTCAGTCGCTCAGTTGTGTCCGACTCTTTGTGACCTAAATCACCTGGGTAAAATGGGTTGAATATTCTGGGTACGGTATATGGATTTGCTAGTACAGTCTCCTCAGATTCCTTGGGACATGGATTTACGCTTGTGAAACTGTGGAATCATTGAAGGGTGTGAAGTGCATAGATTTTGTCATTAACATACACAAACATGAACCTCAGTATTGTCATTTCTTGGCAGGCAGGTGACCTCCCACAAGTAATTTCAACTCTCTGAATTTCTGATTTCTGTTATATCACATTGGGGTAGTATTGCCTCCTTGATGGGAATGTTTTAATATTAAATGATGCATTAAAATACTTTAGATATGATTAATCCCAAGGCAAATGCTGGTAAGGAGTGAGTCACAGAGATGTCCCAAGAGGTCTCAAAGCCTGGTCCATGAGTGCATGCTTGCTAGGTTGCTTCAGTCATGTCTGACTCTTTGTGACTTTACGAACTGTAACCCACCAGGCTCCTCTGTCCATGGGATTTTCCAGGCAAGAATACTGGGGTGGGTTGCCATGTCCTCTTCCAGAGGATCTTTCCGATCCAGGGATCAAAATTGCGTCTCCTGCATTGCAGGCACATTCTTTACAGCTGAGCCACTGGGGAAGCCCCTGGTCCCTGCGGTCAGCCTTAAAGCTTTTTGAAGATAAAGACCAGATTCAGAAATTCTGTTGTGTTTTAGAGTACACAATATACACATATTGGGACTTTAAGATTGGGTTGCTTCTCGGGATCAATTGTTCAGATTTCTTGGAGTCATGGTAGTAAGACAATGAAGAAATAACAGTGATTGTATCATTATGATGTTTGCAATTGGTCCTGTTTATTTCTTTTTAACATTTATTGAATCCCTGATATGTGTCATGCCTCAAGCTAGATGCCATAGGTTATGTAAGGATACATAGGCGCTCCTAGGAGAAGAAATACCTTTCTAGTGGAGGACATTTATTAACCCATGAAGCAGAATAAATAAATAAATGAATTAAGTGCTAAGTATGAACAAGACGCATATTGTAATAAATCAGGAGGAGTGTTTATTTATAATCGTTTGAGGAAAGAGGGTAGATGTCAGGAAAAGATGATGAAAATCAAACTGTTGGACCCAAGTAGGATTGTAATAGTTTGAGAGACAAAAATACAGATAGGAAAATGTACAGCATGCACAAAGGCAGGGATCCATAAATATCCTTGAGTCTGTCCAAGGAAATGTTAGGAGATGTGTGGGGGATGCTAAAATATAGAGTGAGAAATCTTCGGTAAATCTCTTTGCTTCTTAGCCTATTTCTAGATATTGATGGCGATATTTTGGGGAAATTCCAACTTAACTACATGTGAACAAATGAATAATTTTTATAAAAAAATAACAGATCTCTGTACTAATTTTACTTAGATTATGGTAACAAATATTATATTTCCATTTTGATTTAAAATGATGAAGATGATGGCTAAAAATAAAATGAACCAAGTTTCATGCATGTTGCATTTTAACAAGTTGGATGTCTCATTGGAATGCACTGCCTCCTTGCTCCACATTTATTTTTGGAATTTAATAAGGCGCCTGTCATATCTGCCTCAAGGCTAAAAAACATCATGGGGGAGAAATCCAAAGTACTGTCATGTCTGAGTGACATGGAGCCAATTTTATTTTATTTTATTTTCAGGGGATGGTGTTGGGGGGAGGGTGGCTGAAATTAGCCAGCCTGACTTATGAAAAGGCACCGCTCCACCATCTGTTCTAAAGGCCTTGTGCTGGTTAACTGGTAATGACATTGCCCAGTGACATTTGTCAGGTGGATTCAACTCAGAAAACCTGTAGAGGATTTTCATTAAAAAATTAGATCTGTGCATTTTACTGCAAAGCTCATTCTCATGATAGATTCTGGTAGAATGCCACACATCTCCAGAAGTGGGTCTCATTACCTGAGAAACTTGGGAAGGTAATAACTTCTTTATTTCTTCTTTGTGCTCCCAGAGCACATAATTAACATACTGACTCATTTAGCTCAACTCTCCATAGGATGAGGCTGTGTGAATACAAGGGAGACTTCAGAGAAACTGTGGCAAACAAGTAGGGTTCCTCATTCTCATCTAGGGTGAGGAGAAAACTCTGCCATTTGCTGCTTCATTCTTTGAAGTTGATGTTTACTACAATGAGACTTAAAAAAAAATAGAATCATAATATGTTAGGATTTAAACGGAACCATAATATTTTAAAGAATTTTAAATAAAACCAGATATCTCAGAAAGATATTACTTTTGCTGAATTTTTTATAAAATTGGAAGTCATAGTCAGCTGAAGGATCTGTCTGGGGCATAAAAATAAATTGTATACCTTATATAAGTATTCTGTTGTAATAACTGGAGTAAGCACTGCTAATGTTTTGCTAATTAAATCTTAGTTAAGGTCTGTTATTTTTAGTAGTTACCGTAATGAAACTGAAGGCAAAAGGAGAAGGCAGCAGAGGATGAGATGGTTAGATAGTCTCACTGATTCAATGGACATGAATTTGAGCAAACTGTGGGAGATGGTTAAAGGACAGGGAAGCCTGGCATGCTGTAGTCCAAAGGGTCGCAACAAGTCAGACAGGAATGAGCGACTGAACAATAACATAGGGAACTAAGTTAAATAATGAGAACTTAAAACAGATAAACATAGTACTGTTATGTCAGATCATATGTATTGTGAACAGAGTCAATTTGTAGTTGGTCAGTTCTTCTATCCTTATTATTTGGAATTTCCTGCCTCTTGAATAAAAGGAAAAGAAATAGTCTAAACTAATTTTTAATGAGTTTGTGGCTTCTTGAGCACAAAGAGGGATCCATTAGGTCTGCCTTGAATTCCAGAAGACCCCTGAGCTAGGATCAAGAACTGATCCTAGTGTAAAGTACCTAGTGTATATATTGGAGAAGGAAATGGCAACCCACTCCAGTGTTCTTGCCTGGAGAACCCCAGGGACGGGGGAGCCTGGTGGGCTGCCATCTCTGGAGTCGCACAGAGTCGGACGCAACTGAAGCAACTTAGCAGCAGCAGCAGCAGCAGTGTATATATAGGTATGTGATGCATAGGTAAGTAAGGGAGGAAGAGACCCTTGTAGACAAATTTAGCCTTGTAATTGTGTGGTTACACTCATTCTAATTCCAACTATATAGCTTGGATCAATCGTCAGTTTCATGGAAGATAATTTAGTGGTAAGGCCAGATCTAAACCATTAGATATTGAACCACCATGTAAGAAATAAAGTTGAAATTATGAGATAGCAAAATGAACTCAGTGCCATGTGGAAGGTGCTTCACATTTTAGCATTCTCAAGAAAATAGGAATCATGAGACATCAACTATCTTTTGACATGCTGGCATTCAACATTTTTTTTTTTCCTGATGGAACTCCAAGGCAATACTGAATAGATTCCCTAAAATATTCTGAAAGCCGTCAAGAAAGCATTTTAGCACTTTTCTGAGTAAACAATGAATTTAATTTAAATAAATTCATTCCTTGGAGACAATCTGCCTCTTGATTATAGCTGGACTTCATCTTATTTTACACAGCCTGTCTCTTTGGGGCAGAATTTTTCAGTCAAAGAAACAGACAGATTTATTGGCTGTTTAATCTGAATGTTTAGCTGGTTCCCAAACATTGCTTAACTAGTCATTGATAACTGGTGGTGCTGAAAGTTGAATGCAGGTGGGCTGAATGATGTATATTCAACTTTATGAATGATTTAAGGTAAATATTAATGAACAACAAAAAAAAAAAACAAGGGGACAAATTTTAAAATCTTTCATTCTTAGTAAATAATTGCATTTATTATTTTAGTGCTGATCTACCAAGAGAGGAATCATTCTGAACAGGCTGAAGCCTTTTGTCTGTGTCTCTGCTTACAGATTCCAAGCTTAGCACAACTTTATTTATCATAAATGTATCACTAATGATACTTGCTGTGGAATTGTGTAATATTTCTCCCATGAGCAGCTCAGAATAGCTCCCAAACTTTCAGTCTAATCTTTCTTTCTAGAGCTGGCAAGAGTAGGTTGTCATGGAGTGAGGGGAGAAATCAGCAGACTTTATTTATGTTTTAGATGAGAGGAGACTATCTTTCTTCTGTATGATTTTAGAATTAGGCTGTACTGCAGGGGCATTAGTCTGAATGCCTAACAGAGAGGACTCTGCATATGGGGGCTCAATTAGGTTCATGATAGTGATGAGAGTAATTCCATATTCACATCTCAAATATGAGGCCAGTAGTCAAACTTGAATTATCCTTTCTCAAACACATGGACTTCTCTCCAGTAAGAATAACTGTCCTACTTAGAATATTTTCCCTACAACCAGGAATTATGAATGATAGAATCGTCTTCCTTAACAGGCTTCCCTGGTGGCTCAGTTGGTAAAGAATCCGCTGGCAATGCAGGAGACCTGGGCTCTATCCCTGGGCCGTGATATCCCCTGGAGAAGGAAATGGCAACCCACTCCAGTATTCTTGCCTGGAGAATTCCATGAAAGAGCCTGATGGGCAGCAGTCCATGGGGTCACAAAGAATCAGACACGACTTAGTGACTTTCACTTCTCCTTAACAGAAAGGCACATGTTGCTGACTTTGGAAATGTTATTCTGATATTCTCTGGCTTCCCTTGTGGCTCAGCTGGTAAAGAATCCACCCCCAATACAGGAGATCCCGGTTTGATCCCTGGGTCAGGAAATCCCCTGGAGAAGGGATAGGCAACCCATCCCACTATTCTTGGGCTTCCCTGGTGGCTCAGATGGTCAAGAATCAGCTGGAGAAGAGAACAGTTACCCACTCCAGTATTCTGGCCTGGAGAATTCCGTGGCTGTATATAGTCTGTGGGGTCACAAAGAGTTGGACATGACTGAGTGACTTTCACTTTCACTTCCTTTTTTCTTTAAATTTATATGTATAGTTACTATTTCTTTTAGCTTGATTTGTCTCCCAGATCTGCAAGTTGCCACCTGTTTGATGTTAAAATTATGTTGTTAAAGTAGTAATAGTGAAAGTGAAGTGAAAGTCTCTCAGTCGTGTCTGACTCTTTGTGACCCCCATGGGCTGTATGAATTCTCTAGGCTTTCCCTTTTCCAGGGGATCTTCCCAACCCAGGGATCAAACCCAGGTCTCCTGCATTGCAGCGGATTCTTTACCAGCTGAGCCACAAGGGAAGCCAGAGAATATCAGAGTGGGTAGCTAATCCCTTCGCCAGGGGATCTTCCTGACCCAGGAATCGAGCCCGGGTCTCCTGCATTGCAGGTGGATTCTTTACCAACTGAACTATCAGGGAAGGCCAAAATAGTAATAATACTTCCTTAAATTTATGTCAGAGAAAAATTATTCAGTAAAATGAGTTTAAGAGATCATTTGATATAAGTTTTCTGGAACTTGAGCCTTCCAGTTTTATCCTCATAAATGAAGATTCATTATCAAAAAAAGGTTTTAATTTGGATTTTTATTTAATGGATAACTGAAAAAAAAAAAAAAAAACTAAGGCACTTTTTCTGGGTTGTGTGAAAAGAACCTATGACAAGGCATTCAGTTGTGACTTCTGTGCCTATTTTTTTTTTTTTTTACAATTGGTTTTGTTCCAGATGATAGTTCTTAAATGTGTTTGACCTAGAGGAAAATAAAGTTTTGCTAATACGTGAGGCATTAGTGAAAAACAAAGAATGTACAGCATAGTAGGCTGTAAGAACAAAGTGTTTGCCGGAGTTTGAATAGAAAAGGGTGAGTGGTTTCTGAATCATTCACATGGTTCCTGAAAGGCTCAAATTAATACTGCAAGTGACATTTAGTTTCGGCTGCATAATATCATCTATCAAATTTAAATTAGGCTGTTAATCTAAATTTTAGAACTTGCATAGTTTTATACCTAAATTTTTTTTTATTGCCCAAGACCATAAACTTATGAAACTTAAATCTAAGATTATATCTGTGAATTCATATATGTATTCAAGTAATATAAACAAATAATTATTAATATTAGGAGTCAAAGAGGATGTTTCTTTTAAAAATACTTCTTATACTAATCAAATTTGAGGATAGCTACCATATATGAGGGCCTTCCACGTAGTCAGGGGTAAACAATTGCCTGCCAATGTAGGATACGTGGGTTTGATCCCTGGGCTGGGAAGACCCCTTGGAGAAGGAAAGAGCAACACCCTCCAGCATCCTTGCCTGGGAAATCCCATGGACAGAGGAGCCTGGTGGGTTACAGTCCATTAATTGCAAAGAGTTGGACATGATTTAACAACTAAACAACAACAATATCCAACTATGATGATAATGATGATGATCCCTAGGACTTAGATCTATAACCACAGAAAACTAAGAGCTGGCTGTAATGTTCCAAAGTTTTGACTTACTGGTTTCTCCTGATTTTCCACGTGTCATTTTTAGTTGAGGAACCACCCGTCTAATGAAGCATTAATAAGAAATATTTTCCTATATAAATACAGGAAAATATTTGTTATGTCAGTCCAGTTCAGTCACACAGTTGTTTCTGACTCTTTGCAACCCCCTGGACTGCAGCTCGCCAGGCTTCCCTGTCCATCACCAACTCCTAGAGCTTGCTCAGACTCATGTCCATTGAGTCGGTGATGCCATCCAACCATCTCATCCTCTGTCATCCCCTTTTCCTCCTGCCTTCAGTCTTTCCCAGCATCAGGGTCTTTTCCAGTGAGTCAGTTCTTCCAATCAGGTGGCCAAAGTATTGGAGCTTCAGGATCAGCATTAGTCCTTACAATGAATATTCAGGATTGATTTCCTTTAAGATGGACTGGTTGGATCTCCTTACAGTCCAAGGGACTCTCAAGAGTCTTCTCCAACACCACAGTTCAAAAGCATCAGTTCCTCAACGCTCAGCTTTCTTTATGGTCCAGTTCTCAGATCCATACATGACTACTGAAAAGCCGTAGCTTTGATGAGAAAAGACCTTTGTCGGCAAAGAAATGTCTCTCCTTTTTAATATGCTGTCTAGGTTGGTCATAGCTTTTCTTCTAAGGAGCAAGCATCTTTTAATTTCATGGCTGCAGTCACCATCTGCAGTGATTTTGGAGCCCCCCAAAATAAAGTCTCTCATTGTTTACCCATCTTTTTGCCATGAAGTGATGGGACTGGATGCCATGATCTTTGTGTTTTGAATGTTGACTTTTAAGCCAGCCTTTTCACTCTCTTCTTTCACTTTCATCAAGAGGCTCTTCAGTTCCTCTTCACTTTCTGCCATAAGAGTGATGTTATCTGCATATCTGATTATTGATATTTCTCCTAGCAATCTTGATTCCAGCTTGTGCTTCATACAGTCCAAAATTTCTCTTGATGTACTCTGCATATAAGTTAAATATTCAGGGTGACAATATACAGCCTTGACATACTCCTTTCCAAATTTGGAACCAGTCCATTGTTCCATGTCTAGTTCTAATTGTTGCTTCTTGACCTGCATACAGATTTCTTAGGAGGCAGGTAAAGTGGTCTGGTATTCCCATCTTTTGAACGATTTTCCAGTTTGTTGTGATCCACACAGTCAAAGGCTTTAGCTGTCGTAGCATACTGATCTTCTACTTACTTCAAAATCACTATAATTCATAGTAGCATATTAATTTTAGAGCTTGAAAGACCTGGAACTGAATTCTGTCACAGCTTTGGATTGATTTACTTTGTAATGTTGATCAAGTTATTCAACTAGGGTCATTTTAGTCTCCTCATCTGTAAAATGCAGGTCTTCAATGTACTTGGAAGATTACTTCGAGTCTTTCTTGTTCAGTTATTAAGTGGTGTCCGACTCTTTGTGACTCCATGGACTGCAGCATGCCAGGCTTCCCTGTCCTTCTCTATCTCCTGGAGTTTGCTCAAACTCATGTACATCAGGTCGGTGATGCTGTCCAACCATCTCATCCTCTGTTATCCTCTTCTCCTTTTGCCTCCAATCTTTCCCATCATCAGGGTCTTTTCCAATGAGTCAGGTCTTTGCATCAGGTGGCTAAAGTATTGGAGCTTCAGCTTTAGCATCAGTCCTTCCAATGAATATTCAGAACTGATTTCCTTTAGGATGGACTGGTTTGTCCTTCTTTCTGTCCAAGGGACTGTCAAAAAAGAGACTTCTACAGCACCATAATTCAAAAGCATCAGTTCTTCAGCACTCATCCTTCTTTGTGGTCCAGCTCTCACATCTGTACATGACTACTGGAAAAACTATAGCTTTGACTATAGAGACATTTGTTGGCAAAGTGATGTCCCTACTTTTTAATATGCTTTCTAGGTTTGTCATAACTTTTCTTCCAAAAAGCAAACATCTTTTAATTTCGTGGCTGTGGTCACCATCTGCAGTGATTTTGGAGCCCAAGAGAATAAATTCTTTGAATCTGATAGTGGTTGAAAATTCCTGGACTTGGCTGGCTCCTATTGGGCTTTCAACAAATGTTCAGCGTTACCCCATTCTATCATCATACAGGAAATATCGTCTTCCTTTCCCCTTCAATATCTCTTCTCCCAGGCTCTTCTTGCTCAACGCAAGGTGAAGCTGGGGCCACATGCCTAAATGTGGTGTATATCAGACAGAAATCTACCCTAACCTTAGCAGTTGACTGGTTTTACTTTTTTGATTTAAACATCATTTCCATTTTTTTTTTTAAAGGTAAATTAGTACAGCTAGTCAAAGTACTTGCAGTTTGTTGGCCATGACTGAGTTGTGAACATAAAATAGTAGCTGAGGCAGACACGGGTCTTTACCTTCAGAATCAAACATGGACGTGTTAGCTGACTAGAAGAGGCAGTCTCTTTGACATTGTCCACATTTCATTCCTTTTTTTTTTTGATACACCTGGGTTGTGTGTTTGCTTTTTGGTGGCCTTTATTCATAAATGAGGAGAGACCACTCTTCTTTTAAAAATAAAACCAAACCTCATATTAATATGTCGACTTGGAGTGACAAATGTATGCTGGGCTTATTCATAAGTCACTTCACTCATATTCAGTGGAACTTGATTTTTTTCCAAAGAGTAAACAGTTTGCATCTTCTTTTTAATTTAGTGATAAAATGTTTTTATAAATGATTTCTAACTGGGCACCTGTTTAGAAAAGGTGACTTATTCTGTTTAACAAAATTAAATTAAATTAATTTAATTTAAAAACATTAAGTTAATTTATATAGCTGGTTGTATTAACCTTCAATTTATGTTGCTTTGAAAAATATGTGGGAGCACTGACATTGGCATTAGACATGTGTGTGGAGCTTTTTAAGATCCCAGGTAAAGAGAACTAGGAAATATTGCAAGTAAGTTTTTGAGAAGTAAGCACACTATAGGAGTCCTCAGTTGGCATGTCTCTGCATTTTTCCAGATGGCCAACAGATGTTTATATTTGTGTAAAGAGGGGACTGCCTCTGAAGTACACAATTTCAACACTAAACTTTTGGCTTTAATGAGAACATTAGAACGGTTACTGTTGCTCCTCAGAGATGGTTTCAAAAGTTGAATTTGGAAATCAACAGTATAAGTTCATAAAGGCCAAAGAAGTATATCTACAAACTGGGTCAAATATTTAAATATATTTGCAGGGAAGAGGTATTTAAAATTAAATCAAGTGGAGAAAAATAATTTCTCTAGAAGTAATTTACATAAAAAGCTGTGTGCTGTAAACTGAAGAAGTATAGTATTCATTGCATGGCTCCATTTCAGAAGAAGCCATCTTCAATTTTGTCGTTTTAAAGGTCAAATCTAGTATTACCAAAGAGTTATGAAATGTATGTCTTGACATGAAACAAAGTTTTCTCCCAGGTTTAAAAAAAAAAAAAATCTAGTTGGGTCATAAAAATCATACAGTATGGTCAATAGGTGTGAATTAATTTAAAATGATGCAAAATCAGAATTTTTTTCTTCTTTGCTGTTGAAAAATGACAACATATGTTGGCACCATGACAATGGCATATTCTTCCATCTAAATATTTGGGTTTTTTCCATAAGAAGATTGTGGCTTTAATAGACAAAGATGTGGATTCTAAGCTCTAGAGGCAGTAAGCAAGAATTAATGGTTAAGAAATACCCTAGAAACATGAATAGAAAAATTGACATTAAACAAAACTAGTAATCTATTATAATTGAAATGTAGTATTATAAATAGTAAAAAGGACACCTTATTGTTGTTGTTTGGTTGCTAAGTTATGTCCAACTCTTTTGTGACCTTATGGAGGGCAGCCCGCTAAGCCCCTCTGTCCATTGGATTTTCCAGGTAAGAATACTGGAGTGGGTTGCCATTTCTTTCTCCAGGGCATCTTCCCAAACCAGGCAACTAACTCAAGTCTCCTACATTGGCTTGCAGATTCTTTACCACTGAACCATCGGGGAAGCCTGAAAAGGAACATATTGAATATAATTTTTCTTTCCATTTTCTGTTGTTATACTTTGCTTAATTACTGTATTTAAAGAGAATTTAGCTAAGTAGTCACTTATGATTTTGTTTGACAAGGTATTAAATCTATTGTTTTGTTTTTTCTTTAAAGGCATCATCTTCAGTTATTCAGAATAGTGGGTGTTCACATTTTATTTGGATCAATGTAAAACTTAGTTTTTCTAATGTGGTTGCTGTTTTTCAGAAAGTAAGTAAAACTTAGAAGTAACTTTGCAATGTAGTTAGTAATTAAGACGTTTCTTTTTGGGACTTTTTGAGAGAATGATTATCTCCTTTATCTAAGCTGAGAACATAAAATCTTAAAATAAAATTACCAAAAATTCTTACCAGATAGAATGCCTTTCAGAACTGCTAGAAAAGAGGGAAGAATTATTCTACATTTTAAAGTTTGATTTTATTACAAGCTGTTTATATTATTAATCTCTTTTTTGGTTGTGAAATTAGAATGAAAAGTTGAAGCACTTTTAAATTAAATGATTTGTTTACATTTGGCCTACTCTGTTTTAGGTACTCATTTCAGTTACATTTACTTAACCCTTATTTCCTTATTGAACCAGCATTTTATTTGACAGAAGAGGAAACTGAGGATCAAAGGGGTTAAGTGTCTTGTTCAGAGTCACTGGGCAGAAAAGTGGTGGAATAGAAAAAAAGTCCCAGTTCTTCTGACCCAAGCTTTAATGACTTCATTAAACTTCAGTTGCCAGTTTTGTGCATCATAGAGGCAGGCTACTGTATCTCTTCTCAGAGATAAAAAATATATTGACTTGCAAAGTTTAAACTGTGCTTTTGATGAAAAAACTAGAGAGGGTAAGATTATTAAGACTCAAATATCAAGGGATGTAGGATTGAGTTTAACACTGAGGATTGGGTTGTTTTTATATATATATATATATATATATATATA
>NW_011494772.1:5006140-5014583 GCF_000754665.1 Bison bison bison | reverse complement strand
ATATATAATAAACATACAGATGTGATATTACTCAGTGAAAGTAGAGGAGACAAGAACTTTTTGGAGGTTTTGAAATCAAATTCAGTAAAATGAGTCTGAAAGTAGAGAAAGCCTTTCTTAAACGTTCAGAAAAGTGTGGGCAAAATGAAAATTTGTAAGAATTAATGAAACAAGCTGAGTGTAAAGTGGCTCGTGTTTTTAAAACAATTCAACTACTGAGTAGACGTAGTATAGATAATAAATATATTTAAGCTCCAGTCTTTAGGATTAGACCATGTGACCACAAATCTCCAGTGCCACCTAGTGGTGGCAAGCCTGTTTCTTAGGTGCCCTGAGCGAGAAAAATTAACCTCTGAAGTGCTGAATAATAGTAGAAGATGTGGTTGGTTCTGAATTCAGGAAACGAACAGTCTGGGGGACACAGTTACTGTGCACACTCTTACTAGAGCAATTCAGAAGCCCCATAGATTTGGAGAACAAAGCTATTTTATAGACATCAGAGGATAAAGACATGAGCAAGAATAGGAACTAAATTTCGTTTTAGATTCGTGTTCATGGTAGAAGAAAACATTCTGTTTTTATGCAGCTCTTTAACATCAATACTATTTTCATCTAGAAAAGTATATTTTAATTTACTTTGTAGAAAGCAATGAGAAAAGAGTCTTGCCAAAAGGAATACATGGGTATATGTGAAAAACTTGCAGTTTTTTCTCACATTTAGCTGTACTCATAACACTGACCAGTGTTTCTGTCTGGAGGTTGAACATTTCCTGTAGGTTGTATGCCAGCTTTGTTGTCAGCCTTGAGCATGTGTTCCAATTATCACATCAAAAAAAAAAAATCTTTGATTCCAAAATGATCAATTACTGAAGCTCTCTGTATGTGATAGCTAATGTGTCTATAAACTCATTAACCCAATGAAGCCACCTAATTGTCAACAGTTGATCAAAATTTGGTTTGTCTTTAGATAATTTCTCTTTCACTGCCAGTGATCCTCTAGTTTTAATTTCACAAGCAGAAATGGTACTAACAGAACAAAAAGTATAGATGACAACAAAAGACAAATTTGAGACACTATTTTATTATCCTAGAAAAATTTTAAAAAGTCAATACTTACGTATCATTACTGTTATTATGTTTTATAATGTTTAAGAATGTTTGTGATGTATCTTTGCACAGAAAAACAGGTCTGTACCAACTACAAGGTATGTGATTTGGGAAAATCGTTTAATCTCTTTCCTTCTATGCATGATGAGGATGCCATCAAGGTCATAAAGTATAAACAGAGGTCACAGAAGTTAAGTCCTTAGTGTGCTTTTCAATAAGTTTGTGTGTGTGAAAATGATACTCAAAACATTCTTTTTTATTAGCATAAACATCTTCTCATATCTTATTTAGCTTAAAGACAGTAGGAGATTTAAGCATTAGTACAAAGATTTAGTACAAAACACTTCCATGATGGATCAATTGGTATTCTAAAGGACTTTATTTGTGGAAAGCACTGATGGAGAAAGGAGAAAAGAAGTTACTCTCAAGACAGCCTTTTGCTAAGAGCAGAGGATGAAGCCAAGGCTGACAGGGAGCACTGAAACAAACAAATCCTGTCGCTCTCTGAGTACGCCAGCCTGGTTACCCCAGTAATTTACATTGTGCACCAGTGATTTCCTAGGGAATTCTTAGATCCTTTTTGAAAATGGTCTCTGCATTACACACTCATCCAGCCCTGCTAATGAAAGCCCTCCTAGAATACAACCTCATTAGCTCTCGCTTTTTGCTAATCCACAAATTCTATCCTTCTTGGTGGACACCTGGGGGTCCCCCACCCCTCCCCATATCTCAGCAGAGATATAATTGCCAAGGAGTGGCGCGAGGTTTCGTATTACCTAGTTGTGTGGCTGATGCAGGCTCTTCCATGAGTCTGTCTGTTGTCAATAATTAAGAGCTATGAAAACACTTGGCTAATTTACACTTGATAATCTGCATTGAGGGTCCCTGTGATCACCAGCTTCTCTTTTATTATTTAACTACAAGTGGTGCACAAAGCAGACTGAGCTCTCAGCAAACCGTATCAGGGAAAAGGTTGGCTTTTCAGCACACAGGATATAGCCCAAAGGTTATGACTAGGCAGAACAAACAACCCTTTGGATGATCTTTATTGCTGAGAAGCTTCACAGAGCATGTGGGACATTAGAAGCTCTTTTGAACACTGAGATGATAAGACCTGGGAAAACTTAATTGGCAAGCCGTTGTGGTCAAATGCAGAGACCATGAAAATGGGCAGGCACTTTGAATGTGCATAGAACACTAGAAAAGTATTTCAAAAAGACCGATTGTTAGACCAATAGGAAACCACTATATATTGACTAAAAGAAATAAAAGTGTTATTTTTTAGCAAAGTACAAACTCTCAGTAAAAGTAAAGAAGGGCAAAATAGTCTGTGTGTAAACAGTGAAACTGGGCATGGGTGCTCAGTTGTATCTTACTCTTTGCAACCCCATGTACTGGACTGTAACCCGCTAGGTGCCTCTGTCCATGGGATTTCCCAGGCAAGAATACTGGAGTGGGTTGCCATTTCCTACTCCAAGGGATCTTTCTGACCCAGGGTTGAAGCCTATGTCTCCTGCATTGGCAGGCAGATTCTTTACCACTGAGCCACTTGGGAAGCCAAAAACAGTGAAAAACAGCTGGTAAAAAAGTCACGTTTGTGTTTTCAGCAACATTTTCTTAGCAAAGTATTGCCTACCGAACTAATCTGATTATTTCAATGGCATTCAGGGCCTTTATAATTTTCTGCTTCCAGCTTAAGAAGTAAGAGATTGGTGGTGTAACTAAAGATGTTGTTACCAGTATTTTCAGATTACATTACAGGTTAAGACACAATTGAGAAAAAATGAGTAATAAGAAAAAATGCCATAAAGATTTTTGATAATGATGTGTCACGATATGTTATTTGATTCTATCTCATAAATAAAATGCTTTGTTATAATGTCATTTAAGCATTTCTTCGACTAATGTCTTGAGTGGAATCTGGAGCCAAATAATATGTATTAAATTTTGCTAGGATATGACAAAAGATAATGGTTTTATATCCTGTTGATAAGCTGCATTCTGTGAATTTGAAGTAATGAGCCAGCATGTCAGAGGGAGGCCAAAGGATCATGGGAAGTATGTATAGGAGATTACAAAGGTAGATTCAACTCCACTTGTATGAATTTCAAGTGAAAGTATAGCTGGAAATTTTAGATCACCCCTAAGGGTAAAAGTGGGATTAGCTGGTTTAAGTGATAACCAAAATAATTGAACTAGGTAACTTTGTGAGTGGGAGGGACATGGTAATATAGCAGTTCAAGTCTGTGTTTTTATCTCATTCTATATGCTTCTTCAGTTTTCTTAACTTTAGAAGTTGGGAAATTATATTCATCTTCCTCAGATGGGCAGACCATTAAAAAAATTCAACTAAGAGTTTCAAGTATTTCAATATTCATCTCTGCCATGACCTTCTTCTATAGAATCCTACTTCTGCCTCAGAGTTCAGCATAAATGCCTCCTCAATGACTTCTGCTGTCCAAAAAAAAAAAAAAGGAAAAGAAAAAAGGTGTGATCTCTTCGTTCCACTTCCAAAATATCTTTCTTTGAGAATATATACCTTTTATCTATGTATAGGCATTTATGTACTCATGGTGATTTACTTGCTAAGTCATGTGTGATTCTTATGACTTCACGGACTGTAGCCCATCAGGCTCCTCTAGCCATGAAATTTTCCAGGCAAGAATACTGAAGTGGGTTGTCATTTCCTTCTCCAGGGGATCTTCCCCAACCCATGGATCGAACTTGGGTCTCCTGCATTGCAGGCCGATTCTTTACTGGCTGAGCTACCAGGGAAGCCCTTATGTACCTATTACTCTCCCCAGTTAGGTCAGGGAGAAAAAAATTTTTTCTTGGTGGCTAAGTTGAAGATCTCTCTTGGTAAATGTCACATTGCACTTAAAAATATGTGTGTTATTATCAAACATCCTTTCATATTGATTTCTAACATAATTCCACAGTGGTAAGAGAACAGATTGTATTATTTCAGTACCTTTATACTATGAAATTTTTATACCTTGTTTTATGTCTCTATATGTTCCAAATTCTTCTAGTTTGAGATCTGTGAGAACTTGAATTTTATCCTACTGTTGTGTGAAATTGTATAAATCTTAATTATGTTGAATTGGTTCACAGTTCTTTTCAGGTTTACTATATCCTTCTACTTCTCTGTATGTGCATTCTATTAATTTTTAAGAGACTGATATTGAAACTCCAACTAAAAAATCTTAATTTATCTACTTCAAAATAACTGTAACATATAGGTGAACTATATGTAACGTTGTTCTATATTTTCCAAGTCTCCTGTAAATGTGTTATCATACTTTCATAATTAAAAAATAAATACAAATTAAAATATGGTCCCAAAAAGAGATATTAAGAAAAGATGAAAATGAGCAGAGCTTAATATTAGAAACTGGCAAAATAAAGAGCAGTGACAAAAAGGGGATGATTATATGCTAGCTGATGTTCTTTTACAAACCCTTATTTGCTGAAAGTTTACCTTAGCATTTCATTTCAGCAACTGAAAATGATAAAAGGAGTAAGAGATATGAAAAATAACATGCCATTTCACAATCACTTCTGTGCTTTGTCTGGTTGTCCCATTGTGATGGTTCAGATGGTTCCATTTGACCCTCACCTCTAGCTGTTCCAGCCTCAGAACCAGTATTTATTGCCACATATGGGCTGTGCATGGCAGCTGCAAAATCCAGATGCCAAGCTTTGGAATGTATTTTTACAGCAGCACCATCTGGGGCTCTGGCCAGCCTTCTTCTTTATTGTCTGTTGGATGTTTACACTAATTGCTTTGCTGGGCTGTGGTACTACCTGTGGGACATGCTGAGGGTCAGGCCGTTTATGAGATCCTCTTGTCATTTTGGTTAGAAATTCCCTTTAAACTACTCTCCCATGCTATCAGCTTATTCCTCTTAATGTATTTGCGATGTCCTACAGAAGTCATAAAACAGGTGGTCCTTGAGTCTAGGAAAGAAGAGGGCTGTTTTCATAGCACTGGGTGAGGATGTCTTCCATGGATGCACAGCAGCTTCTCTGTGGATAGAGGGGGAAATATGAACAGCCTTCTAATTCATCAAATATACTCTTGGACGCATTTATCATTTAAGACATACTTTATTATAACTCTTCGTTCCACTTATTGGAACAGTGCAGTCATCTCTAATCGAGGTGGTAATACTCTACAGCACAACTAAACTATTTCTCAGCAGTCAATGGATTGAATCTCAATTCCATTGAATTACTTTGAGGATTCCCTGGATGGCTAAGGTGTCTATTTGTGATCCTTAGAACTGTGCTGTAAGAAGTTTCTCGAAGGTGAACCAAGCTGATGTACCGTTTTGAACTCCAGTAAACCCATCATTTGAAATGAAGCAATAAGGCATAAAGAAGATACAGCTCAAACAGTAATTTAATGTGTTGTATTTGGCAAGAGGAATTGGCTCTGAGAGTTTAAATGACTTACCCAAGGTCACACAAGCCATAGATCCAGAGAGGAGGTAGAGGTGCAGTTAGTGCAATTATTTGATGACAGTGGGACTGACAGGAGAGTCAATCATGATAATCGAACCCCTGAAATGATTAAATGACCTAATAATTGTGCACTATCCCCTTCACTTTCCCTTCTCTGATACTTGTGCTGCCCTAGTGGATAATCTCACCTTTGGCAGTGACTTTGCAGATAGAGGATACGGAGCAAGGCTGAAGCCAGGCAGAAACATGAAGGAAACCATATTGGTTTGATTCCTGGAATCTGGACTTCATGGGAATTTAAAAGACAGGCTGCCAACCTAGAATTAGTGATGAAATGAGGCATTCCCAAGGCTCCTGGTTTCTAATCGACCTGTCACATATCCAAGGAGGTATCTCTGGGCAAAGAGAGAGTGTGGGAAGACAGTTTAGTGGAGATCCGCCTCTATATTCTTTGTCTGCTATAGAAACAAAGAGCTTCATTTTAAATAAAGCCATGGAGGGAGACAGAAACAAGACTCTCATCCTCACCTCTACCCAAATGGCAAATGCATGCCTGGGAAATGCCCAGGGGTTCACAGAAACAGCCTCACAAGTTCTGCAGCCACTTAAGAAAACAGTGACAATTAGATCCAAGGGAAAGGTGATATTCTCCTCAAAGACACTTTAAATAGGAATGAGCTGTTCAAGCTTTTCTGTAGACTGAGAATAGATCTTTTAAAATGATATTTAGTCTTGAAAAGAACAAGACATATTACTATACTATGTTGTCAGTTCTCTAAGGAAATGGCATAAAAGGAACTTTTATTGTGGCTTAATCCTTTGTTCTGGAGAATATGCTTTTATATACAAGGATATGTTTTAATCAGAAAGCATGACAATATTACTATTCATATATCTGCAGTGGAATGCTGAGATCTAAGATACACAGTCATGTATGCTCCTGTATGCATATTTGTGTACATATTTTTTAAAGGCTTGGTTTATTACCTCAGTTGGAAGAAAGTCTACTTTCTACAACGTAACAACTGCAGAAACCTATGGTTGTTCTGTTGCAGAAAGAATTCAATTTCATCTTTTGTGTGAATGAGATGGGAGAAAAGTTTACAGTACTCCAAAATATCCTTACACTGATTGACATATTCTCAGGCCTTCTGAAAAACAGTAGTTTACAGCTACCCACCTAGTAATTTTCTCTGCCACAATTTTGTACATTATTTTGCTTGCTGGAAAATAAATATTTCACAGAATTGTTATGGTTGGGAACAAATGCATCACCCACTCCATCATTTCATACAGTAGACAGAGGATATCTTTGAGATGAAGCACAAACAAACTGATGTCCTCAGTGAACCAATAAATTATATGTGGTATATATATTAATGTCCAGTGATTGAGAAACATATCAGAGGGTTCTATTGTTTTGCCTTTGTTTAGATATGTATGTTTTGCAAATTGAAAAATGGCAACATTGTGGTTAAGATGTGCAAGAGGTGGAAAAAATAGTGAGCTCATGATCAATTTGACCTATGTTAAAATTCCACAGAGGACTCACAGAAGGGCACTTGTGCTGATAGGTGTATGGGGAGTTGTACCCTCACAGTGAGTGAGCGTTCTCTTCATAAACGTCTTCTGATGGGCCTTGGTTATACATCTCTGTACGTAATGGATTGCAAGTGAAGAAACCCTTGGGGGTTCTTCTGAAAGGGCCAGCTTCAAGTTGAACCTGGAAGTGGGGAGCAAGCTTTGATGGTGGCTTTGATCTGATCTGATCTGGTCTTGGGAGCAGAGGATATGTACAAGGTTGCAGCAACAGGAACATGCACACACACCAAGAATCCAACATGTATAACGAAAAACTCCCCAGGTAAAGTGTATAAAAAATGGTTAAAAACTACTTGGGAAGTCATGCATATTTTAACCATTGTCATTTAGCATCATAAATCAAAGCTGAGATATTATAAAATAGGCAAGTGTCACATTCAGTCTTTGAGAGAGCAGATAAGCTTGACGATGAGAAGGAGGGGGAGGATGGACATGATGACTGTGGTGATGAAGATGTGCTGTGCGTGGTAAGTCATTTCAGTCGTGTCTGACTCCTTTGCGACCCCGTGGACTGTATAGCCCACCAGGCTCCTCTGTCCATGGAATTCTTCAGGCAAGAGTACTGGAGTGGGTGGCCATGCCCTCCTCCAGGGGAATCTTCCCAGCCCAGGGATTGATCCCTCATCTCTTATGTCTCCTTGTATTGGCGAGTGGGATCTTTATCAGTAGCACCACCTGTTGATAGCTAACCTTGCTATGAACGGAGTGCTATTACAAAGACTGTGGTAATGAACACGTTTAACCCTCACAGTGATTCTATACAATCCCCATTTTACATCTTAAAAAAAGAAACTGAGACCCTGTGCTTAAGAATCTATTTTCTGCGTTGTAGTGTGTGTCTCTGAAACAAATTGCGATATGATTCGTAGGGTCATCTGATCAGGTATGGAAGTTTAAAACCCTGAATTATGATGGAGGTAGAAAAAAGCTCCTATTCCAAACATAGGTGTGGCTTGAAGAAAGTAAAGCTAAGTTTTAAGCCATTTACCTACTGTAAAAATTAGAATTTCTAATGTTTTAAATTCACTGCTTATAACCAATAGGGAGTACAGCCATGATATGAGTAGTTGCAAAAGCAGAAAATATGTTTGTTTATAAGTCTAGTCTAAATCTAAACTATAAAATATCCAGGGGGAAAGTGTCAGGTTTCTGCTTTATGAGTGAATCTCTAAGTGGACTTACTGATTGTTCATTATTGGTCATATCCTCAGCTTCTTTTCACACCAAACTGATTTTGTAGCAACTGCCATTTCACACGAACTTCTAG
>NW_011494772.1:4970717-5006040 GCF_000754665.1 Bison bison bison | reverse complement strand
GCTTGCGTACATTTGGAAAAAGGTTGTAATTTCCATGCATATTTATTCGGCTTTACTCAGATTTATTCTCTGCCATCAGAGGAATATTAAATTTACATTTTTATGTTTTCTTTTTCTCCCATTCTGAAAAGGGCCTGTGTCTGCTGGGAGGCGTATCCTGCAGTTTCTCAATTTGATCCTTCTAGAGAATCAATGCTATTTTGTTTTGCCCTGATCGTCCATTACCATTACCGTTCACAGGTGTCTAGAATCATAGCTCTACATTTTGGTTGTTTCTAGTATATAGATGAACGTATAATAAGAAAAATATTTTTCTCGCTTTGCCCCTGTAACCTTCTCTGTTTCTTTGACAGTTTTATTAGTTATAATATAAATTCTCACAAGTCTGAAGAGAGAGCTGCCTTCCCATTTAACTGTTAAGTAAATGGACAGCGTAATTCAAATAATAAAACATTTTAAAAATTAAAATGGCATATAAGACAGATTATTACTTCAGGTGTGGAACTGCATAAAATATCTTGTTGAAATACCTTGAACAGTTAGAAAATTGTCTAGATGGATAGTTTCCCGTTTTACTGCATAAATACTGAATTTGTTCACTTATTCTGATGTAATTGGATTAAGAAATCAGTAATTATTGTAATTCAACAACCAATTTCTTCTAATATGCTGCAAAAGCTTCACTTATATCACTTGATTCATCCTTATAACCGAAGACATGAAAGAAAGGCAGGCATTATGTTATCCCTGTTTTCCAGCTGGAGAATCTGAGAGAGGGAAATAGAGGCACTTGCCCATCGTTTCACAAGTATCTTAGACTCAGAAGTAGCAGAAGCACGTTGTTTGCTTACTGTCTATCTTATTCTGCAAGGTGTAGGCCATTAGGGAATTGATCTGGTAGGGGCAGAAACATCTGTTTTAAAATCAGATGTCTTTTACAAATTTGTATGCTTTGATATAATTTTAATAAGTGTATCATTGCTTGCTTTTTTATGAGAGATGATTTAAACGTGAAAAAAATACACTTACAGAGATGAAATGAAAATAATAAATAAAGCCCTCTTCCATTTCCATTATTCTAAGTCATGCTCCTTGAGACTTCAATCTCAATATGATGTTAATAGAACCATTAGATATGATTCATACCATACATAAGACACTTCTATTGACAATTCCATCTTGACCAGGGGTCAATGGATCCATTACAATGCAAATCTTACTGTATACTTTTCATCTAAATCAAAAGAATTTGGTCTTGTGTCCACTCTAATATGTTTCATGAACTAGAGTCCAGTCTCAGATACGAAGTGCACATCTGTGTTTCTCATACTAAGTCATGCCTGTGTCTATTTGCTCTCAGTTTAAAAGGTAATTAATTAAGTTTTGCATTGATAGACTACTTTAGAGTATTTAAAGAACTACATAGGGTTTATGGAAATCCACAATTGCCCTTTTAATACATACCAAACCAAAAGAAAGAATCTTTCATGGATATATGGCTCAATACTTTTGTACATTAAAAGGTATTCTATATATTCTGTAAGATGCAGAAATAAAAATTTTCCAAAAGGGTATTTAGACCCAGCCTTATAAAGTATAAGAAGCAAACTGAGGTTTCAATCAGTTTTTTCAGATAAATTGAAAAATCTCTAATTAAACATAGACATCTCTCTAAGCTCTCTCTTTTTCCTTGTGCTATTTATTTCTAAGCTGTTCTGTCTTTGTCTCTTTCCCCATTGATCTTGGGCATCCCTCAGAATTCTGCTCTTCAGAAAACATCTAAGTTGAAACCTGTCCTTGAAATGAACAATTACTGAGCGTATTCCTGGCAACATTTAAGCTTCAGAACTGTGCTGATCTACAGTTATCTATCTCCTTTCTTAAAACAAAAAAATAATTTTTAATTAAGTTATAAATGAACATTGACGATTACATTAGTTTTATTACATAGTGAATATACTGTATTCACTATATATATATATATATATATAAATATATATATAGTAAAATAATCACCACAAGAAGTCTAGTTAACTTTTGTCACCATAGAAAGAATTTTTTTTTCCCCTTTTGGGGTGAGAGCTTGTAAGATCTGCTCTCTTAGCAACTTTCGAATATGCAGGTTACTATTATTAATTGTAGTCACCATGATACATTACATCTTCATGATTTACTTATTTTATAACTGGGAGTTTGTATATTTTGACCCCCTTCACCATTTCACCCACCCCTTACCCCTGCCTCTGGCAACCACCAATTTGTTCTCTGTATCTATGAGTTTGTTTTCACCTCCACATATAAATAAGATCATATGGTGTTTGTTTTTCTCTGACTTACTTCACTTAGCATACTGGCCTCAGGGGTTCCCTGATAGCTCAGCTCCCTGATAAAGAATCCACCTGCAATGTGGGAGACCTGAGTTCAATCCCTATATTGGGAAGATCCCCTGGAGAAGGGAAAGGGTACACACCAGTATTCTGGCCTGGAAAATTCCATGGACTGTATAGTTCATGGGGTCTCAAAGAGTTGGACATGACTAAGCGCAGGTTCTGTCGATGTTGTCATGTTGTAGCAAATGGCAAGATTTCCTTCCTTTTATGGCTGAATAATATTCCATTGTATAAATATAAACCACATTATCTTTATCCATCCACCCTTTGATGGGCATTTAGGTTGCTTCCATGTCTTAGTTACTGTAAATAATGCAGCAATGAACGTAGGGATGCAAATACCTTTTTGAGTTAGTGTTTTTGTTTTCTTCAAATAAATACCCAGTATGAAATTGCAGGATCATATGGTAGTTCTAGTTCTAATTTTTTTGAGGCACCTCAATACTGTTTTCAACAGTGGCTGCACCAATTTACATGCCCACCAACAATGCTTACCTTTTTACCTGTATTATTTTTCTTGAACTGAACTGCTGCTTCTCCCCCTTTATGTTTCCTGTGAGTGCTTGCTGTTTAAAGCAGCAGCAAAGTGGTTAAGCAGGAACATACATGAGGAACTTCCCTCCCCCAGAATCCCATGACTTCACAGCCCCACTATGGATCTCATAGGACCCTCCTGATTTCTTTCTCCTTTTTTGGAATTTGGAAGGCAGTGAACATCGGACCAGGCAGAGCTGTCTATAAATCTCTATTTTACCTCTTCTCATTGTGTGATCTTGGGCGAGTCACTTAAACTTGTGCAGTCTTCATTTTTTTAAACTATAAAATATTGATAATAATTATTGACATCAAAGGATTGTTGCAAGAATTAAATGAACATTTAATTCTTATTGCTAATGCTACCAATTAAATGTTGCTTATTCCTCTTTACTTTCTTTTATTTTCCATCCCTCCCACCCCCCACCCCCCCACTGCCAAATACCTGTTTTTGTGAAAACGATTGACTTTTTAAATGTACTACTAGTCAATTGCATGACTACAAAGTGATTAACTTTTCCATTATTTATTCTTGTCAAAAGTGTTTGCTTCTTGTTGGGTGCCAAGTATTATATATTTTTTTTCTGTCAGATAATATGAAAGATACTTTGATAAAGGTTTAACTTTTTGTGAAAAGCGCCAAAACACAAAAGTTCAGAGATTATGCAGTTAAAAATAATAACTGAATTTACACGCAAAAAAAATCTTAGTTGAGCTCTATTTTGTATTCTTGTTCAAATGTGCCCTAGAACTATCAGTTTCAAAGGTTCCTTCTATATGTACATGGTCGTGAAATAACTGGTTGCTTTAGTGCTGACATTCTTAGTTTGTAAAAAGGACAATGTCAAAAATATAAACTATAGTGTTCCTGGAAGTTTTCTGTAGCTAGCCAGTCATTGGACATCAAAGGGAAACTCAGCAGAAATAAATAAGATAAATTAATAAGTTGAAGTTTCATCATCCCAGGTTATAAATGAGTTGCTTCTATAACTTAGTTACTGTATAAGACATATTCCATTGCTCTAGAAAAGACAGATATGCATTTTAAAAATTAGTATGTTTATTAGTGGATTGGTCCGACTATGGGGACAAAGTCTTGTGTGGAAATGATGGGTTGCTGTGTTGGGCAAAAATGAGCAAGAATAAATAAAACAGTTTATTTGTAAGTGGGGCTGATCCCTCTTGCTCATGCATTAGTGTCTGGCTACAGGAGGGTAGTAATTTATTGATGCAGATGGCTATGTAAAGTGCATGCAATTTGTGAGGGGGCTTGACCCTTGACTGATGGGCCATATGTTGTAAAGCCCTAGGGATGTCATTTGCCTCAGCTCTCTTCTTCCTCTCTCTGTCTCTGCACCTACGGTCCTTGTTCAGTCACCACATATTGAACTATGGACTTACTAACTCCCCCAATAAATCTCCACCTAATGGCTCACAAAGGCCATAACTTAACCCTTTCTACACAATGGAGCACATTATTTTGCATCATGATCACACTTGGTGAAATCAAAGATAAATATTATATGACCTGCATAGATTATGAGAGCAAGTTGTTGTGAAATGCCATTCCCTGCTGGGTATTCACTGTATCTGGATGTAGTAGCATTGCTTTGAGCTTGCTGAATTATATCATTATTCTGCCATGTTATAATTACAGCTTACTGTTATAACATAATTCTTAAATACTGTTAATATACCACACTAGAGAAGCAGTTAGTGTTTTTTAATTAGCTTCTTTTGTTCTGGGTCTTCTTTTTTTCTAATAAAATATGGAAGCTATGCTCCATGAAAAATGCATATATTTTAATTACCACAAAGAAGTGAGTTTTTCAAAAATATGAGGGCATTTGTATGAAATAATGGGAAAAAATACAGAGTATGTTTTAAATACTTAGTGTACTCCAGTTTTTCAACAGAGTCAATGCCAACAGAAAGAAATCACACCATGAAACTATTAATTCCCAGCCTCAGCACTGGGGTCTTCTAGTAGGTTCTGATTTCTGAGGCCTGTATGCTACCTGGGGATGGGGAAGAGGGGAACACAGTGACACTAAGGCTATAAAAAGTTCCTGCATATATCTATTGTGTTAGTGTAGTTTTTACCCATAAGAGATTAAAACTGAAGAAATACTGTTCAGTGGCACGCGTGTTAACACAATTTGCCTAATTCTCGGAAAGCTAGCCCATGCCCATCACTTGGAGAAGGGAAAGAAAATGATCTCCCTTAGAATTCTGAGAAAACATGACACAGGCAACATGCATACATTCTTTGCTAATCCAGAGTCTAATGTGGCATTCTCATATTCACTTTATTTGTCCTCTTTTGGGCACAGCTCTTGACAGATTTGACAACACCGAAAAGAGGGCAGAGACGTGCAGGAAGAATCAAAGGACCTATGTATCTTTGGCTGGATCCCTAGGTTTCCCCAGGGGATTGCCTATCTTTTTGTTTTTAATTTAATTTTTGGCTGTGCCATGTGGGCACGTGGGAGCTTAGTACTCCAACCACAGGTCGAACCCACGCCTTCTGAATTGGACTGCCACGGAAGTCCACATGCACTTCTTTAGAAACAGTAGTACAAAATAGGTTTATATGGCTATATGTTGTGCTTATAATGATAGGTCTCTCCTGAAACATTTCATCTTCTTGGTAGCTTGCTACTACACTGTTCATGGTGTGTGCATAATGTGTTTAAATAATAGCTGTATCACATTATAGATAGGTATATAATGTTTTCATGTTACCATTTGGTTTCATTTCCCTCATTAGTATGAAAAGAAAGTTTTCATATTACCTCTTCTAACTAATGAATGGTGTGCTTACACAACAGTGAAAAATCCAAATCTCAAAGCCAACTAAAAGACAGATGAGAGGGAAGTTGACTGAACCTACACCACATGAAAATTTTTCATTTTTGTGTCACGGGTCTTTATCAACATGGACAAGTGATATAGAAAAAATATTAAAATATACAGAAAAGAAGTCATTGTTATCTGTCCTAAACCCAGTAGACTTGGTGCTTACAGTGCAGCCAGAAAGCAAATCAGCATAAATAAACCATGCATCTACGATTGAATTTCAATAATTTAAACATAAATCCTTTATACTTTCATACATCATTTTTCCACATGGGTTTTTCTTTTGGATTTGGGCATTCCTAGCATTCATTTAAAATTCATTTGCAAGTCACAAGTATATGGAGTGCCTAGAAACCTCTAATAAACAATCCCCTTTGAGGTTATTGTTCCATAATTTAAGGAATTCTAATGAAAACATGGTTGGCAAGGTTTTTCTAAGATAGAGGGCCAATATGCCTCTAAAAGGGACCAGCATTTTGAAGCATAAATCACCAACTTTCCTACATGTAGCAATGCACAAGGGATGAACATCTAAAAATATATATTCCTGAGATTAATAGCAAGCAAGAGTGAATCAGTGATACTCTTTTTCTTATGAGCCAGAAAAAGTCTTGAGAGTTTTCAGAAAATGTGTTGGCAGAAGTGCTTTTCTCTGTCCTGGTGTGATTTCTCCTTGATTATAATATGGCAGCCAGAATTCATTGTGTGTTTTAAAAATAAATGAAAACTATATTGCAAATTATTTCAATTTTAGTTTTTAAGAGTCCTCTAATTAAAATTTAAACATAGCAACACATGGGACATGAAACATCTCAAAATACAAAATTATGGTTTAAGTTGAATGTCAAGCTTTTTAAAAAAGTTGAACGTGCCAATTAGAGTTGGTGCAAATGAAGATTAAGAACATAGTTATTTCTTACTTGCATGTCTCCTATCATGTCTTTTCCTAGTTTTTTACTTAGGTAAATAATGTAGCTGTAAGAAGTTTGTGCTCCTTGGAAACAACCAACAGACTAATCTTCTCTTTAAAAACATTCTAGAATGCTCAAATCAATACCATTTTTTAAAATTAAACTTTCTTGGCTCAGATCAAAAAGACCTGTGGCTCTTTATTAACTTCCTGTTTATGTTGGCTCCACAGTGCCAAGTAATCTTGCTGTCGTCAGAGAGACATACTGCCGTATTTTGATAGCATCATGCTGCTAAGTCGCTTCAGTCATGTCTGACTCTGTGCTACCCCACAGATGGCAGCCCGCCAGGCTCAGCCATCCGTGGGATTCTCCAGGCAAGAACACCAGAGTGGGGTGCCATTTCCTTCTCCAATGCATGAAAGTGAAAAGTGAAAATGAAGTCGCTCAGTCGTGTCTGACGCTTAGTGACCCCATGGACTGCAGCCTACCAGGCTCCTCCGTCCATGGGATTTTCCAAGCAAGAGTACTGGAGTGGGGTGCCATTGCCTTCTCTGTGATAGCATCATATTTGATATGAAAACTGAGTCAATTCTTCCCTATGTATATACATTTAAAAAAATAGTTTGTTCTTAGAATTGTGTGGATACCTGACATTACATTAAGTTATAACATTGAAGATATTTGTGAAATCCCCAGTATTGAATTTAGTGGTTCAAAATATTATGATCATGCAAATAAGAATCCCTAAGCATTGATGTTTGAAATTTGCTGCTGTATATTTACTAGTAGGATAAGAATTACACAAAAGATAGGAGGATAACTACTTATGACTGAAAAGGATATTTAATGAAAATTTAGTTTGCTTTCTTTTTTTAAAATAGAGCTTCTATAAGTCAGAGAAGGAGAACTATCATATGACATCCCTTATATGTGGAATCTAAAAAGATACAAATGAACTTACAAAACAGAAAGGGACTCACAGACTTAAAAAACCAACTTATGGTTGCTGGAGGGGAGGAATAGTAAGGGAATTTGGAAGGGTCAAGTACACACTGCTATATTCAAAGTGGATAACCAACAAGGGCCTGTTTGTAGAGCACATGGAACTTTACACAATGTTATATGCCAGCCTGAATAGGAAGGGATTTCAGGCAGAATGGATACATGTGTATGTATGAATGAGTCCCTTTGTAGTTCACTCGAAACTACCATAACATTGTTAATTGGCTATACTCCAATACAAAAGAAAAAGTTTCAAGTTTGAAAACAAAAACAAAACCATGAGATCTAAACTAGAGCTTACATATCATAGTTGAAGGTGATAAAGATATTTATTTTGTGCTTATAAAATAAATAAGCAAATTTCTTACATAAAGTAAGAAATATCATTTTTATTAAGTTTTAAAAAAAGGCTTTTTTCAATTTATTTTTTGGCTGTGCTGGGTCTTTGTTGTGACTTGCAGGCTCTCTAGTTGTGGTGAACAGGCTTACTTGCCCCACGGCATATGGGATCTTAGTTCCCTGATCAAACCCACGTCCCTTGCATTGGAAAGTGGATTCTTAACCACTGGGCCACCCGGGAAGTCCAGAAGTAGTAGTTTATCAGTGTACATGTAGGACTACATTTTCAGTCTTCAGAAATTTCTCATTCTTTGTAGGCTGCTGCTGCTGCTAAGTCGCTTCAGTCATGTCCAACTGTTTTGTGACCCCATGAACTATAGCCCGCCAGGCTCCTCTGTGTATGGGATTCTTCAGCCAAGAATACTGCAGTGAGTTGCCACGCTCTTCTCCAGGGGATTTTCCCAACCCAGAGACCGACCTGCATCTCCTGCGGCTCATGTACTGCAGGTGGATTCTTTATCGCTGAGTCACCAGGGAAGCCCATTCTCTGTATGCCTTATGGCAATTATTTTATATCTTATATTTAATAAATACAATAAAACAACTAATATTTATTAAGGACCTACCCAGTGTTAGGTGTTGAAAACGTAACATTGAACAAGATTACCTCCTCTGCCTATAAAACCTTTCAATATAAACCTATAATGATAACTCCATGAATATTTCAGTGTTTCTCTACTAATTCCTAAAAATCATTCTTTAGCTGGAGGCATTTTAGAAGCAGGGGGAAAGTTGCTGATAAATTATAATGGAAAGGTGTAATCCATTTTGGAGGATGTCATGTTTACTTTATGGTATTTATTTTATGTTAAAACAGCATGATCCACGCACAGAAGTGGATGTGTCTAACATTAAGCTGAAGAGTATTTAGAAATAATAGCTGCAAGGTGAGGAAACATGAGGATTGAGGGAGGAAATAAACATACTCTGTGATTAGATCCTCTGCAGTGTACTATTATTATCTGCAAGTCTTTTGCTACAAAATCACATCAGTAATATTTTAGAGACATTTATTTATTGTCCCTGTACAAAAGATAATAAGGTAGAAGAAAACAGAATCACAGGTGGAAAAACAAAACAAAACAAAACTAAGTGCTCCTCAGACGTGCCCTGCACATCATTGACTGTTGGTTTCTGTATGTGTGCTCAATTCTCTTATGTCTGATTCTTTATGACCCTATGGACTGTAGCCCACCAGGATCCTCTGTCCTTGGAATTTTCCAGGCAAGAATACTGGAGTCGGTTGCCATTTCCTTCTCTATGGGATCGTCCTGATCCAGTGGTCGAACCCATGTCTCTTGCATCTCCTCCACTGGCAGGCAGATTCTTTACGACTGTGCCACTTGGAAGTCTTTGGAGTGCCCTAAATTGCATATTAACAGAAAGCTACTGCGTAGCAACATTAAATGCCCTCGTGAGCCCTGACTTTACCTTTTCCATGTGGTTCATCATTGCAGGAATTTTTCCTTATGGTGAACCAACAGCCTTTTCCTCTTCTGAACAAGTTCTTACAGCAGTAAGGGTTGAGTGCTATTTTTAGCATGCCTCTGTATGTGGTGGAGAATGGCTCCTTTCCTGCTCTAAGACACTTCTCTGCAGAGTGTAGAAGGAAGTACTTAATTTTCAGCTTTTTATTTGGTTTAGTAACATTGCAAACACAGTGCAGGTGGCTGTAATTTTACACCATGTGAGTGAAAATGTTCTTTTTCTTTCTCTCTCAATCTGTTTGTTTTGCCATTTTAAACCCAAATATGTGAGAATTAGAGCAACTGATTTTTCAAATTGATGAACTAGTTTGAAAGACTCTTTGAAGAGGAATCTAAGCTTTCTATAATCAAAATGTAAAATTGTTGCAAATGGGGAAAGATGTATAAATTTAGGGCTCAAGTTAATATAAACGTAGCAGCAGCATCCACTGGTTACTCCGTTGCAACTTCATCTTTATCATTAGTTATAGCAGTTTCATTACTGTAACTGCACCTTATCTTTGTGAAAACCTTTCACAGTGATTGATGAAATAATGTCTTGTTTCTTGGTAACTTTTAAATCAGAGACCTTTCTTCTAGAGTAGAAGGTGTCTGTAAATGGCTTTGTCAGACAGACTCAAGCATGAATAATCTTGTTGAAGTATGAGACATAACAACCCAAGTGAAGTCGCTCAGTCGTGTCCGACTCTTTGTGACCCCATGGACTGTAGCCCACCAGGCTCCTCCATCCATGGAATTCTCCAGGCAAGAATACTGGAGTGGGTTGCCATTTCCTTCTCCAGGGGATCGTCCCGACCTAGGGATCGAACCCGGCTCTCCCACGTTGCAGGCAGACGCTTTACCCTTTGAGCCACCAGGTCATGACTAAATAATTTTAGTCTTTTTGACTAAAAAACTATTAATAATTATGTAAAATTATGTAAGTTGTAAATAATCTTCTTCATAATCTGAATAAGATTCACAAATCTGAGTCCTAGATACAGAAAAATGAAAGAAATCTAGCAACTTTACCAGGCTGTTACCAAAATGCCTTATGTGTATTTATAGCAAGTAGTAAAATTTCCTCTTGACTAGTTGACTGGTATCTTCTTTTTTACAATTCCTATTCTCATCAAGACTTTTCTCTTTGTTTCTAATGTGCCCTAATGATGTTTTTATCTAGTTCTATTTAAGTCTTGTTTGAAATGTTCAAATATTTTCATGCCTTAATTTCTGTTGTGATTTGGTGTGACAGTTCTTTTTTAATCTTCAGTTTGGCCATAAAAGGTACTTTTAATAGGTCACGATACTTGTTTTTCTTCCTAAATGTATATAAGCACGCATTGGAAAAATTTTAAATCGTATTTGATAAGAAGCAAAATAAATGACATTTTTGTTAAAAAATAACCATAGGTCATGAGGTATTGAGGAAGAATATCAATTCTTTATAAAAATAACTGTTAGGAAGCAAAAACAGTAAATAAAATGATTTAATTATTGAATGTACACAATGTATCAATATCTTGGTGCTATATAAAATGAAATTTCACCAACTATTATGGAGTAGTGGTTAGGATTTATCCTTCCACTCTAAACAACTAGAAAACCAGACAGAAATAAACAAACAGTGGTTTTTCAAGTATTGACTAGCAAGCGGTTCAAGGCAGTGATGTCTGAGAAAGGGGAAACAAGAAGCATGGGCCTTTTCGTTATTCTAGCTTTCTTCTAAAGGCACTTTCCATGCTACCATGTAAGGGGCTTCCCAGGTGGCACTAGTGGTAAAGAACTTGCTTGCCAATGCAGGACACATAAGAGACTTGGATTAGATCCCTGGGTTGGGAAGATCCCCTGGAGGAGGGCATGGCAACCCACTCCAGTATTCTTGCCTGGAGGATCCCATGAATAGAGAAGCCTGGCAGGCTATAGTCCATAGGGTCACAAAGAGTCAGACACAGCTGAAATGACTTAGCATGCATGAGTGTAAAGGGGGATTCCACACAGAGCCTGGTCATCCTTTCACTGAGATGTAAAACAGAGAGATCACACACAGTTTATAGAGTAGCTATATCTAGAATGTGAAGGGTAAAGTAATAAAGAAGCTCTTTGAGAGAAAGAAAGAGAGACTGCAGAGAAGTCCCCTAAAATCTTTGGCTGAGTTTTGATCAATTTATAAAGAAACTACCCAATGACGGAAATCTTGCCATCCATGCAGACTTGAAAAGTGTTTATGTTCCTATCAATGAATGGATGGAATCCTCAGACACGTGTACCCTTAGTAGTGGGTATGAGTTAGACTTACACTCACACTGTCCTGAAGTTGTCCTAACAGAGGTTAGAAGCAAAATTCAAAAAGAGTCAACTGATTCCCTCCAACTTAAATGTACTCTGCAACAAAATCTAACATTATTTAGAAGAATACAGTGAACATTTAGCAAGAAATTATATAAAGTTCACAATTGGCATCATTCAATCAAAAATTACATAGCATAAAAGGGCAGGCGCATCTTATCTATATCCAGAATAAGTGTCAACAGTTACAAGAAATCCTAGACATTGCAGAGGTAATATAACTAGCAGACAGTGAAGCAGAAACAGTTATAAATAGATTCCATATGCTCTGGAAAGTAAAGAAAGCATGATGAGGAGAGACATGGAAAATATAAAAGGATACATGTTTTAGATGAAAAATATGATGTCTAAAATTAAAATTATTGTTTCCATAGTTTTGCCTTTTCCCGAATGTCATATAGTTGGAGTCGTGTAGTGTATAGCCTTTTCAGATGGGCTTCTTTCACTTTGTGATGTGCATTTAAGGTTCATCAATGTCTTTTTATTCCTTGATATATCACTTCATTTTTAGTGCTGAATAAATGTTTGGCTGTTTATCTTTTCACCTATCGAAGTATATCTTTGTTACTTCAAGTTTGGGCAATTATGAATAAAGTTGCTGTAAAGATTCATGTGTAGGTTTTTTGTATGAACCTGTTTTCAGTTCGAGTGTATACCAAGGATTGTGATTGCTGAATTATATGGTAAGAGTGAGTTAATTTTATCAACATCACCAACCTGTCCTCCAGAGTAGCTGTACCATTTTGTATTCCCACCAGGAGTGAATGAGAGTTCCTGCTGCTCTAACCCCTTTGTTAGTATTTGATGTTGTCTGTGTTCCAGAGTTTAATCATTCTAATACACGTGTCGTGTTACAACTTATTTTAATGAATAGTTGCCCCAACACTATTTGAGATGCCACTGATGTGAAATGACACCTTTTAAATGATTTATTTATTTGAAGTTGTTGATTTACAATATTATAATTAGTTTCAGGTGTGTAGCATAAAGATTTGGTATTTTTACAGATTATATTTCATTTAAATAATGACTCTGTTTCCCTGTGCTAGAGAATGTAGCCTTGTTGCTTATCTATTTTTGCTTGATAATTTGAATCTCTTAATCCCTTCCCCCTAATTTGCCTGTCTCCCCTTTTCTCTTCCCATATGACATCCTGGAAAAGGTAAAACTGTAGAGAGAGTAGAAAAAACAGTGATTGCTGGATGCTAGGGGAGGGCAAGGGATGAATAAATGGATCACGGGGCATTTTTATGGCAGTGAAAATGCTTTGTATGATACAGTTACAATGAATGGGCTTCCCAAGTGGCATAGTGGTAAAGATGCAGGCCAGTGCAGGAGACATAGGACGTGGGTTGGTCCCTAGGTGAGAAGATCTCTTGGAGTAGGAAATGGTAACTCACTCCAGTATTCTTGTCTGGAGAATTTCATGGACAGAAGAGCCTGGCAGGCTATAGTGCATGATGTTGCACAGAGTTGGACATGACTGAGCACACATACATATCGCAATTATAAGGGCTACATCTCATTATATATTAATTAATATCCATAGAACTTACAGTGAGAGTGAACCACAGTGAAAACTGTGGACTTAAATGATGCTAATTGGCCAATGTAAAGTTCATCAGTTTTAACAAATGCCTCACACTGGAGGAGGATATTGAATGTGAGAGGCTGTGCATGTGTGGGAATAGGGGGTGTATCAGAAATCTGTACGTTACTCTCAGTTTTGCGGTTAATCTAAAATTGCTCTGAAAAATAAAGTCTTAAATAAATAATAAATAAGTTGAAAATAAAAAATAAGTTGAAAACTCGAACAATAAAAAATAAAATGAAAAATATACTGAATGGGATTGAGAGCAAAAAGGAGTCAGCCATTAAAAAGAATACATTTGAATCAGTTCTAATGAGGTGGATGAAACTGGAGCCTATTATACAGAGTGAAGTAAGCCAGAAAGAAAAACACCAATACAGTATACTAACGCATATATATGGAATTTAGAAAGATGGTAACAATAACCCTGTGTACGAGACAGCAAAAGAGACACTGATGTATAGAACAATCTTTTGGACTCTGTGGGAGAGGGAGAGGGTGGGATGATTTGGGAAAATGGCATTGAAATATATATAATATCATATATGAAATGAGTCGCCAGTCCAGGTTCGATGCACGGTACTGGATGCTTGGGGCTGGTGCACTGGGATGACCCAGAGGGATGGTATGGGGAGGGAGGAGGGAGGAGGGTTCAGGATGGGGAACACATGTATACCTGTGGCAGATTCATTTTGATATATGGCAAAACCAATACAATATTGTAAAGTTAAATAAAATTAAAAAAAAAAGGAGACAATCCGGAACACCTATAAAATGAAGCTATTTAGAACTAATAAGCACAGAAAGAAAAAAATAATGGCAAAAATGAACAATGCATCACTTATTAGTGGAGTGATACCAAGAAATTTTGCATATATTTACTTAGAGTACCAGAAGTACAGAAGAGAAAAAAAAGACGGGATAAATCTTTGAGAAAAGAGTAGCTGGAAATTTTTCTAATGTAATGGAAACTGATCTGAGAGATTGAAGGGATCTCAGCAAACCTAAAGGAGAATAGGATTAAGGAAAAGCATGTTATGGCAAATCATAATCAAATTGTTGAAAACTACCCTTATGGCAGAAAGTGAAGAAGAACTAAAGAGCCTCTTGAAGAAAGTGAAAGAGGAGAGTGAAAAAGTTGTCTTAAAGCTCAACATTCAGAAAACAAAGATCATGGCATCTGGTCCTGCTGATAGACATAAGGACAAATGGAATAGAATAGAGTCCAGACATAAATCCACATATATACGAGCAGTTGATTTTTTCGCGGTATGGGAAGGTAATTCTACGTAGTATAGTCTTGCAACAAATAATGCTGCAGTATGCAAATAAAAATTAGCTAAAAATATCAAAAGAAACTTTACCATTACCAGGTCTCTCATATAAGTATTAAGTCAATATCAATCCTACAGTAACTGAAAGTGCTTAATACTATAACACTTCTAAAATAAACAGGAAAAAAATCAAGTAACCTTGGAGTAAATAAAGATTTCTCATGAACCATTATTAAAAAGAAGAAAGATAGGTTAGAATTCATCAAAATTAAAAACTTTTGCTTTTCAAAACACCATTTTAAAAGCATATTTCTAATAAGGACTTATAGAATATGTAAAAAGCACATCTCAGTAAGAATAGGTGCAACTTAAATTTTTTAAAATTATTTTGAATAGGCACCTCACCAGTGAACTTACATTCATGGCAAGTAAGCACATGGAAAAGTGCTCATTTTTATTACAGGATGTGCAAACTAAACCACAATGAGATATGCTCCACACACACTAAATTAGCTAAAATTAAAGAGACTGACAATATCAAATGTTGTTGAGAATTTGGAGCAGCTGGAACTCTCATAGATTTTTGCAAAGGCAAATGGCAAAGTTCGGAAATTTGTCAGTTTCTCATAAAGCTAAGTGCACACTTTCCATATGATTCAACATTTCAATTCCTAGATATTTACTCATGACAAATGATGATATATGTCTGCACAAACACTTGTTCATGAATGTTGTAATAATACCTTAATAGTCATAGTGAACAGCTGGAAATAACCCAAATATCCATAAATTGGTGAATAAATTTGCAAATTTTGTTCTATGCATACAGCGGGTTATAACATCAATAAAAAGAATGGTTTACTAGCACAAATGAAGAATTCTTAAAAACATACTAGTTTAGAGAAGCCTGATTCAAACAATTTTCTGCTTCATGGTTTGATTTATATAAATTTTTGAAAAGGTAAGACTGCATGATGGAAGCTGATAATCATTTCAGCAGTGGGTTTAGGGGAAGAGAATAACTGCAAAGATCAGAGGGAATTTTGGGCTGTTATAGAAATATTCTGTATCACATCATGAGTTTGGTAGTAATTATATGACTATCATATATTTCAAGAACCATCCAATTCTTTATTAAAACTGGTTAATTTTCTTACATAAAATTATATCCAAAAAAGTTTTAAAATTATGAGTTCACTTTGGTGTAAATCTCATCTAAATAATTTGACATTTTTTCTGATGTTTTCCATAAATTAAAGTTATACTGAGTTTATTAATAAAGTTATTATTAAGATCATTTATAGCCCTAATAAAATCCTAGCTTTGTTTGGTTTGACTTTACTTCTGGTTTCTTTTTAAACATTTGGGTAGGATAAATTGAAGTATAAATGTTTAGCCAAAAGTAAACACCTTTTTCTAAGAAACATTTATCACACAAGTGCATGTAAAATACATTTCATATCCAAATTTGCATATAAAGTGTTGTGGGAAATTAAGGAAGCATATGGTCTGTCTTTTTCTTCTTTTTTTCTTTTTTATTGTCTAAGAAGCACTAAAGCCAAATAACTTGGCAGGATTTTCTGTAGATTTAGTCTTTTAAATGGCTTTTTATTTTCTGGCAGATGGGCTGTGTTAACCAACTATTAAAATTACACTTGTATATATTGGTAGAATGTTTTATATTGACTCATGAAAATAAAATTTTTAGAATTGTCGTTTAAAACTAGCAAAACCTTTCTGTCACAAGGTTGAGAAACAATTGTACCTGTCACTTTCTTTGTTACTTTGAAATATGTTACAGCATGGATGGCTACCTAATGAATATTCTATGATTTAGGTTTGTTTTAATGTTTTAAAATATTCTCCATCTTTAAAAACAAAAGAAATAACAGGCTAGGAGTTGAAATAGATGAGGAGAATAAATTTCATGATGTGGCATCTTCTCTAAATTGTTTTGGGAAAATAAATGTGTTTAAGCATTATCATATACTTTTTAATGAGTACTTTTCCCCCTCCATTAACAGTTTTAAAATCATTACTTATAGTGTGGTATGCCGCTGCTGCTAAGTTGCTTCAGTCGTGTCCGACTCCGTGCGACCCCATAGACGGCAGCCCACCAGGCTCCCCCATCCCTGGGATTCTCCAGGCAAGAACACTGGAGTGGGTTGCCATTTCCTTCTCCAGTGCATCAAAGTGGAAAGTGAAAGTGAAGTCGCTCAGTCCTGTCTGACTCTTAGCGACCCCATGGACCGCAGCCTACCAGGCTTCTCCGCCCATGGAATTTTCCAGGCAAGAGTACTGGAGTGGGGTGCCATTGCCTTCCCCCATAGTGTGGTATACAATATGATAAAAATATATATTTTAAAAATTATTTTTCTTAATTTGGCTCTAGAAACATGAGAAGTGATGTGGTATTTGGAAAGGCTGTTTTAAAATCCCCTTTGTTTTTTGGGAATTTTAAACGATCATTTTCTAAATGATCACATCTAATTGTTTTTCCCTTGTTTGCGGTGCTATCAAAATACTCTGTGAGTTGACAAACATGCTTATGTGCTAGTTATCCGTTATATAATTTAGATTGATTTTACAGTCTCTGGGGAGATTGCAAAAATTTCTAAACATACTAGCAAAATTTCTAAACATGGTGTTCCCTGGTGGCTCAGATGGTAAAGAATCCGCCTGCAACACAGGAGACCTGGGTTCAGTCCCTGGGTTGGGAAGGTCCCCTGGAGGAGGGCATGGCCACCCACTCCAGTATTCTTGCCTGGAGAATCCCCATGGACAGAGGAGCCTGATGGGCTACAGTCCATGGGGTCGCAAAGAATTGGATGTATCTGAGCGACTAAGACAACACATCCCCATGAAATTTTAATACTACAGGTAAAAACTATATTTGTTTATGTACTATCTGTCTGTGCGTCTATATATAAAAAGTACATTTGCACTCCACTCTGGAATGAGAAAATATTTGCCCCTTTGGGGTTGATACCTCTTTCCCCACTCCATTCAGAATGCATGCTTTGTCAGTATAAGGAGATACCTATAGTCAAGACATATTCTCATGCATAGGGATCTTTTTTTAATATTCTAAAACGTCAGTAATTATACCACTCAGAAGAATGCACGATTGGAAGATAAGAGAATAAAATTTTCCCTTTATTTAACAAAGAGTTTAGATGTTGGTTCTTATCACTGACATATTTAGGGTTTATATTTGTTCCCTAAATGAAGGGCCATGTAAACCTGTGGAAAAAGCCATGATAACAGATTGAGGTTGTCTGTCATGATCAACTCCAGTATCTCCTGTAGACTTTAACTATGTTAATGGTGATACGAGTATCCTATGTCCAACTCTAGGCTTCTGAGTACTGCTATATATAACTAATGTCACTTCAAAATCCTTTTAATAGATGTGTATTCAGGGATTATATCCTGAGCCGAAGGATAGTTTTACTCGGAAATAAATATAATAAAAACATAAATACTAATTTTATAAATTAGAATAATTTATATAAGTGGATACATGGCTGACTTGAATTTATGAATTATTATTACATATAAAAGTACTTACTAGAAGCCAGATACAGTGCTATAAACTTTATATACATTTTCTAATTTTATCCTCAAAATAAACCTATAGAGTCTATATTTGTATTATCCCTATTTTCTTGATAAGTAAAGTAATATCCAAACTGTATTTTTAAAACTGGTTTTAATAGCTAATGTTACTGATGATTATAATGAGAGATTGTATAAATAAGAATTGATCAATTTGTTTTACTCTTTTTTTCTTTTCTTTCTATCTTCCCATTTGTGGAGATATTAGCAATAAGTATAAAAGCTAAAAAGCCACTGGGGTAAAAAAGACAGAAAGAAATGTGGCTTAATCTCAGAACTTCTGAATTGGCAGTATTTAAGCTATAATTGTCATAATCGTAATAACAGCTGGTATTAGTTAATTATTAACTAAATCATCATCACACATACAGCAGCACTTTTACTAAGAGGAGGCAAAAGTTCAGAGACCCTAATCATATTCCTTAGACTGCAGACCCCAATATTTTAAATGATTCTCCTGATTATTTGTTGGTGTGAGAGGTGTGAAGGATAATTAAATAGTGTTCTATGAAAACTGAAAATGTCTTACACACATAAGTTACCACAATATAAAGTGAGTGGAGTGTTTCATTTATATTTTAAATGCTTAAATTTTCAGAACTTTATATATTTCTGAATATAATTGCCCTAAAAAAAATTTAATTCTTTTGGGTTTAATAAAATGTACATTTCATTTGAAATTTTTCAGTAACTTAAAGACAGCATTGCTTATGTCGGAAACATTATGCAAATGATTGCAGTGAAGCCTATGAGTTTAGTTAGGCTCAAGAAAAAGTTTGTAATTAACAAATTAGCATTTGAAAAAGACATTTTGAATATGCATAGTAGAAAATTCTACTTAACTTGTGGGGTGTGTTCATAATGATTACTTCAGAATTCATGCATATGCATTTTTAACATGCAAATAGTCAAAACCTTAGTGGACCTGTCCAGATCTGAGTAATTTTTTCTTTTTTTTAGTTAAATGACTAACGTAAGTAAGGCAAAACGAATAACACATATTAACATTTGGAATCTTCTTTTCGATGTAGTATTTTCTTAAACATTAAGAACACAGAGTTAAATACTTTCTACTTATTATGACTTCAATGTGGATGAAAATAACACCATTAAGAAAAAAATTCTGTATCTGCCTTTTTCTATGAAGTATACACTGTGCTATGCATTACAGTATTGTGGTTAGGCCTTAATTTGTTTTGTATGTTTAATCGTACTTTGGGGGGTTGTTTGAAGTTTGGTGTCACACTCACACAGACATTCAATTATTAATGAAGAGTGACAGACCACTGAGATTAAAGAAAACTATCCTGTGTATTTGCTTCAAATAGTGTACATATATTTGCCTCCATATAGTGTAAGCAGAATAAAGCAAAGTATTACTCTATGTAGTTTTTTTCTTCCTCTATTAACAGACTGTGTTAATTCTTGTTTAACCATTATATATGATCTCAAATCTTTAAGCACTGAATATTGTTCTTCAGTACAAAGTGTCTGTCTTGCTCACTTTTCCTGAGATATTTCATTCTTGTCTTGTTTCTATACTATTTCTTATGTTTCCCATAAATGCGTGATTATTATACTTTTCTCTGCCATCACCCACATATTTTGGCAAACAAATCTTCTGCTGTAAAACCTTACACAGCTTGCTTGGGCCACAGTGATATTTTCTATTGCTGAATTCATACAATATTTATGGTTCATTTATTACATTCCCAACAAATTGGTGGTGGCTGTTGTTGAGTCGCGAAATTGTATGCGACTCTTTTGCTACCCAATGGACCATAGTCCACCAGGCTCCTCTGTCCATAAAATTTTCAAGGCACAAATATTGGCATGGGTTGCCATTTCTATCTCCATTTATAGCTAATTTAAATCCATATTTGATAAATATGTGAATGCTTTATCTTTCCAACTAGAGAAATCAGGTCTTTTATTAGTTTGGTTAACCCTGTAAAATCCAGTAAGCAGCTAAGGACTGATTTGACTTGGCTTATTGAAACGTAACGTACTTTCTTCTAATAAACTCTTTAACTTTTAAGTTCATTATCGTCTTATAATTAAAAGGAACGATCAAACTTACAGAACTATAAAGTGACTGAAATACTTTTTCCCATACTAGTTTTGGTTATAACCCAATACTAGAAAATAAGATAATTTTAAGCTGTCACATGAAATTCCTGCCAACAATGTGATGCTATGCATTTTAGATTCCTTCATTTTCTTTGTTTGTCATGACTCTTCCTTTTTCAGTGCATTGCTCCTGTGTCTAGTGCCAGCCTTTTGTGCATTAAACCAATCAAAGTAACTAAGAAACAAAATGAAGGCATGCCTAACATTAGCCCCAGGAACTAAGCAAGTGACAACTAAGTAGAACAGAAACATAAGAGGTATTCTAGTTTTAGGAAACAGAATATGCAGTGTCATGAAACAATAAACACCTCTGGAGAAATCAAGTGGAATGTAAAGCTATATGTATTATCAGGTGTCAGGTTAGGTAGAATGTTTTGAGTGAGTGAGTGGTAGTCGCTCAGTCGTGTCCAACTCTTTGCGACCCTATGGACTAGCCTGCCAGACTCCTCTGTCCATGGAATTCTCCAGGAAATAATACTGGAGTGGATTGCCATTTCCTTCTCCAGGAGATCTTCCTGACCCAGGGATCAAACACATGTCTCCTGCATTGCAGGCAGATTCTTTACCATATGAGCCACCAGGGATGCTTACTATTAAAAGACATTTCTATGTATTAGACATTTCCAAGTACAAAGGACGTTACGGGTTGTGCTTATACTTTCCCATGTAACCTATTCAAAAGAGCAGCCATTCAATGGTTCAGTATCATTCCTAGCAGAAGATGCTTGCAATTGTTCATTTTCCTTATGAGCAGGACTCAGTTGACAGTGGATTAGTCCCAAACCAGCACTTGGTGGCTTGAACTATCCAGGCTGTATTTGCCGTTTAGGCTGATTCCCTGAGAAAATGTCAATCTTTCTTTCTTCTGTTAAATCCCACACCTTAACTTTTTAAAAAATTGTATTTTCACAAAAACAAAAGAGCCAAAGTTTTTCTTATAAACAGTTTAGTGCAGATTTTTTCCAACTGCGGTTTAGCAGGTCTGCAGCTAGACAATAACTCCTCTAAGTCTCTATGTTAAGATTCTATGTGAATGCTCAGTCCTTCCGTCGTATCTGACTTTTTGTAACCCCATGGATTGTGGCCTGCCAGATTCTTCTGTGTAATAGATTTTCCAGGTAAGAATGCTGAAGTGGGTTGCTATTTCCTTCTCAGAGGATCTTCCTGACCCAGGAATCAAACCCTTGTCTCCTACTTGGCAGGCACATTCTTTACCACTGATCCTGGGAAGCCTATCATATTAACTTTCCATTAAATACAGTTAAAAATAAAGAAAAAAGTATTAGAAATATCTTTAGAAGTATACATATTTTGCAAGCTATTATAGTCAACTATTAGAGTTCTTTATATTTCTGCTGACTTTTCCTCCTTTTATGATTGATTTTTTAAACAACTGAATTAAAACATGAAAACATAGTTTTTATATGATTTTTGGGAGTGTATAGACTGTAATATGGGCTTCCCTGGTGGCTCAGTCAGTAAAGAATCTGCCTGCAATGCAGGAGACTGGTGTTCGATCCCTAGGTCAGGAAGATCTCCTGGATAAGGATATGGCTACCGACTCCAGTATTCTTGCCTGGAAAATCACATGGATAGAGGTGCCTGGTGGGCTATAGTCTACAGGGTTGCAAGAGTCAGACACAACTTCGTGACAAAATCACCATGACTACATAGACTATAATATGGTTGGTGAATGATAACTAACTGGTATAGATGAAATTTAACTAAGTGGTCAGAATGACAAGACTTATTCCGTGGGCCACATCCTTAAGAGATTCTACTCTTTGGTCTTAAATATTTACCATGCTTCCACAATTATTACTATAAAAATAGAATAGATCTTAATGATTCTCCTGGTAAGCTAGAAACACTAACTTTGTATTAAAGGTAAATAGAAACAGATGTGATACATACAAAGTTACCTACAACCATTTGTACCTTATAAAATGTAAGTTTATTGTCAGATAAATGAATTCTCAATGCACTTAGCAAAACACTGTAAGTATATCTACACAGATAAGGTCATAAACTCTCATAAATACATTTTATTATAACTATAATTTATTCTGAATCATTAAGCTCAGAGTTAATATGATAATCGGAAAATTGGGAGTCTAATAAAATAATTTATAAATCAGCCATTAAAGTATTATTTAACTAGAGTGAAGGGTTTACTAGCGTATGAATAAAAGTATATATTAAATGAAACAGTAAATATAAAATTTTGGAATTTTTCATTAAACAAATGATATTCACGAAAAAAGCTTTCTGCTTTTTTAAGTTGCTTTTGTAAACTTGTGAATCTAAGTGACAATCTAACAGATTAAAATATTTTCTTTAAACTTTTTAAAAGCATTATTAATAAACCTCTACTAGATGTTAAATTTTTCATCCATCCTGAAAACCATTGGCAAGTTTATTTGGTCTATATCTGGAACAACCAGACAAAAACACGTATAATATATGTATCTAAAAGGGAAATGAAAATGCATGGAAATATCTAATTGTGTATACTGTGAAGCTGGAAAATTAAAGATGATAACCCCTTTTTACCATTCAGCCGAGCGTGAAAGAGCAAAAGAGATTCAAAACTTCATTAATTGCTCTCACACAACATCACAGGCCACCTGCACTTGAGAGAATTTCCATTGGAGCAGATGGATTGCTGAATGCAGTATCAAAGATTTGCAGAATATTTGTTTTAAAAATAAACTGGATTCTAAGACAAGGACAAGCAAATCATACAATTTACAAAGATGACAGAGATTTCATTACTGGGACTCTTTAAAAATATGAGGAAGGGCACATTTTTATCTCTAAATTGAAAACACGCAAACCAACCACTCTTTAAAAATGGTAAAAGTCACATCTTTAAATTAAAGATGACAATATGCTCATGCATTTTAATTTTGCTGTATTCATTTGGGGCTATTGAACCTACCTGACTGGTTTCCTTTACTAACTCCTAGATCATTGAAACCCAGGCTTTGCCTACACTGCATAATGTCATGTTTTTACAACTCTGATTATTCAAGTCCCTGAATAAAGATTGTTCCGTATGTAAAGTAAAAGAGGAAATGTGAAGGTTAACTTTTTGTTGAGGAAACTCATTTTCACTTGCCATTTGATTCTGTCTTGACTCTGCACTTAACACTGCTAAGTCTGAGCTCCCCACTGTGGAATCACTATTAATATGAATCTAGCTAACTTATGCTTCTGAGTTCAGCTATATTATGCTTTTGACACATATTTTAATTTTTATATCTTGTAAATGTTTCTACAACTTCACTCATGAATTAAGTTTTACTTAGAATTTGCATTTATGGTATTTTCAAGCATTCTGTGAACATTGATATCCTGAGTCAGCAAGCTACAGCCAGTGGGCTGAATTTGACCCAATACCTGTTTTTGGAAATAAGGTCTGATTGTGGCACAGCCATGCCCATTAATTTTCTTACTGTCTATGGCTGTTTTTGTGCTGTGATTGTAAAGGAGAGTAGTCATAACAGAGACCATATTGTCCACAACATCTAAAGTATTTATTATCTAGCTCTTTATGGGAGAAGTTTATGAACCCAGATACACTGGCACACTGTTTTGGCTTCAGGCAAGTTTTCTTACCTCACTGGGCTTTAGTTTCCTTATCTGTAAAATAAAGATAAAGATGGTACCTACTTAAGTGGCTTTTATGATGATTAAATGGAATAATATAAGCTTTTAGGAAAAGGCCTGACCCATAGTGTCAGCAATAGCATAATATTTTCTAAGGAATAATGCTAGTTCATGGAAGCTGAGAAATAGACTTTAAACTATATTATTGTAGTTTTTCCACTTTCTCTATTTAAATAGGGGAATTTGGGGGACCTGAAACTATCATAAAATTGTTAGTTGACTATTCCGCAATACAAAACAAAAAGTTCAAAATAAATAATGGAGGCTGACTTTGAGAGTGGAAGCTCTGAGTGCGAATGGCTACTCCTCTGGGAAGTCCAATTAACTCCTTACTTGCTCTTTAAATAAGACTTTCAGTAATGTAAACTCTCTAATCTGTACTTCCTTATCTGTAAAATAATAGTAATAATATAATAATCATGTCTTCTAATAGATTATTGGTTTATTGTAAAGGGCAAATGAAATAAGAAAAATGTAGCAGTGTAAATTGTAAGGAACGGTACAAATCAAAGGTCTTAAAGCCTAATTAACTTTACCATGCTTCCTTGCCTTGCACCTTGGGAAGTGATTATTTGTAATTATTTAGCCAAAGAGTTCAAGATTAACCTTTTTTGTGTCAAAGGTTGCCACATGCATCAACACGGATGCATCTTACAGACGTAACAAGGGAAAGAAGCCGGGTCCAGAAAAGCAGGCCTGATATAATCATCTTTGGGCTTCCCGGTGGTGCCTGCAGTGAAGAACCCGCCTGCCAGTGCAGGAGTCCTAAGAGGCTCAGGTTCGAGACCTAAGAGGCTTGGGTCCGATCCTTGAGTCAGGAAGATCCCCTGGAGGAGGCATGACAACCCACCGTTACTATTGCCTGGAGAATCCCATGGACAGAGAAGCTTGGCGGGCTACAGTCCATAGGGTCACACAGAGTCGGACATGACTGAAGTGACTTCTCACTCATGCATGCATAATCCTGTTTAGTTAAAGTTCCACAACTAGCAAAGTTAATCTTTGGTGATGGAAAAGAACATTGGTTACGTTTCTGGTGTGTGCATGTGGGGAAAAGGTCTTCTGGGAGGTTGAGGATGTTGTAGGTACTTTCCTATAGATACAGTTTACATGTATATGTTCCCTTTGTATTATATCTTTATTCACATGAGTGATTAAAATTTGTGAACTTAACTGTAGGTATATTTATAATTGAGTTTAAAAATAACTGTTGGAAAAATAAAAGAAAAAGAAAGGAGAGAAAAAGAGAGAAACCAAGTAAGTACAACCACTAGTCCTGCTTTCAGAATTAAAAAAAACTAAATCTTCTGCCATCCAGTGTATCCATGTTATTCCTACACTTACACACTCAAGTGCATCTTTCTCTCCATAGCCACACAGAGTCCACTAACCGACGTGCAATCACACACACACACACACACACACACACACACACACACACTCCCCTCTGTAATCAAATGGGACTCAGCTTTGGGCAACGTTGTCTCCATATGGTTCTTCAAATATGTGAGTTTTGACAGAATTTCCCTTTTATTTTTCTTTCTCTATAAATCCTACAATGTTGAGTTTTACCTGAAGTCTTTTCTTAACTACTTAAGGCATCATGACCTTTATGAGGCTCATAGATCACTTTTGTTCCATATTAAGCACTCATTGTGCTATTTTCCAAACTTTTGTTTTAATTTCATTTTTATGTACGTATTATTCATTTTCCCAAAATATAATACGTGTTCCATGAAGATAAGACAAAAAGATCTTAAACTGAAACCTGTGTTTATAGTGGAAGTCAAATATATTTTAAAATTAGACTTTATTTTTTAAAAGAAAATACTTTATTAGTACAAAACCAAAAAATATAAAAGCTGTTGAAGGAAATGAAGTCTCTTGATCGTGCTAAGCCAGAAGCATCCCATTCCTTTCTCAGAAGTAACAAATGTGGCAGCTTTTCTTGTACGAATTTCCATTAATACATGTGAATGTTCTGTGCATATTCATATGCTTTTGTGGCTTATGGTAGTTTGCTGTACATATTATACTGTGTTTCATTAAGTGAATCTTATATCTTAAGGTCTTCCATTTTTATAAATAAAGTGAATTAAAATACTGAAAGAAGTTATGAAAGTGTAGAAATATGAAATTATGGGGCAGTGCCATTTTTTAACTATATAACTTTGCAAATACTATAAAATTGCCTTTTTGACATCATGGATATAGACTATTCTAATAATTATTTCTGTAGCTTTGGTAGGAATTTTTTAAATGATATTTACGTATTGAACTATGCTCAAAATTGTTTTTCCACTTTGTCTAGGTAGTTTTTCCTTATCCTTCACTTAAGTGTATTGAGTAAATATTTAGTCTATTGTTCTTGAAGTATACTCTGAAAAATATGTGAAGCATTCCCAATTTTTAAAATTATTTGTTGCTTTCTAGCCAGGAGTTTGTTTAAATTGTAGTTCAGAACTTTGGATCTTACCAGATGTTGGGTAATGTGCCACTAAGATAAGTGCAAATGGTTTCACTCCTGATTCCTTTGTACTAGTGAAAGACAACTTGGAATTCTAAACAGATCAAATAGAGAGGTTGCTGTTCATTTGGACTCTCTTAGAAAGGAAGGCTGTTTTGACAAATCCCTCTGCTTATTAGACAAAGTGCAAAAGCATTACATCTGGAGATCATATGCCATTGTTTTATGAAATCGATTCATCGTACAATCCCTTCTACTCTTGAAATAAACCCAGGAGAATTTAAGTAAGCTGTCCACACTAGCACACATTCCTATTTCCACATAAACACTCACCAACTCCTCTATGCATATATGCTCTCTTGAGAGATTTGTGCCCTCACAAACCATAAAGTGGAATTGCAACATGCTTTTCAAATTGGCAATATTGCTTTTGTAAATTAGTTTCTTTTGGTTTTTTTTTTTGCTTATTTTTTTGGCTGCATTGGGTCTTTGTCGCTGCGTGCGGGCTTTCTCTAGTTGTGGTGAGCGGGGGTTCCTCTCTTGTGGTCGCATGTGGGCTTCTCATCGTGGTGGCTTCCCTTGTTGCAGAGCATAGACTCTGGAACACGGGGTTAGTAGTAGTCGTTAATGGGCTTAGTTGCCCCATGGCATGTGAGATCTTCTTGGAGTAAGGATCAAACCAGTGTCCCCTCTGTTAGAAGGTGGACTCTTAACCACTGGACCACCAGGGAAGCCCCAGACATTGTTTTAACATTATCTTTTAATAGATTTCTGAATCTAGCTTGCAATAATTATTCTTATTGCTTGAAACCAACAATCCATTTTTCTTTAACTTTGTGATACATTTCCTTTTCGTTTAAAAAACAAAGTTGAAATTATTTTTGAAATCCATCATCCCCATATACTTCAAATTTATTTTCCTTTCTCAAACCTTGAAGCAATGTATGTGTTTCACATGTTTAAGATTATCAGAATACAAACTGTTCATTTCATTAGAATAAAGAAACATTCAGCAAATGACTATATATATGTACCAGAGGGTTTTAAGAGGATTTTAGATATTTGAGAGGAGCCAGTCCTAAAGTTTGCTTTCAAAATTCCTAAAGATGACATTTTAAAAGATAACTGCAACTCAGATCAGTGAAGTGCTTTGATGTCTTATTTTTTCTTTTGCAGATTGTAATCCTCATGTTCAGAAGACCTCTCCCTAGAGTGTAATTTAACTTAATTGACCGTCATTGTTCCTTGAAAACTTTGAATTAAATTAACATAAGCATGAATGAAACTGGTCAGATAACCATGTACTGTTGTCTTTATTATTATTTTTCCTTTAGGATTAGTGACAGTATTATGTATAAAATTGGAATTTGGCTATTAGGTCCTCATTCAATCATTCCAGATTTGATTAAAACTGGTATCTTGGTGTACAGTAATTTAGGTTCATGAGAAACTGTTAGGTTTCCCATTTAGTTCTTGGGTTTATTGAAGAACAGGGCATTTTATGTGTGTAGTGATGAATTTTGTTCTTTTTCTTTTTTGCACTAACATCATATACAGACTGCAAAACTGACTGAGCATGAAATTGTTTTTAGAAATTGTGAGAGCTAGTTTAGATGGCAAGAATCAGATGAACAGTTGTTAGTAAAAATGTGTGTGTGGAAAGGATGATGGTAATGGATAGGGAAGTTTAAAAGTAGAGAGGTATTAGCATAAAACAAAAACATTCATGTGGCAGGCATTTCAGTCCAGTATTTACATGCCAGCATTCTTAGAAGCATATAAGTTTTAGGAAAAAAAATTTTTTTTTTAATTTTGGTGTCTTTTTTTTTTTTTCACAGAAGGAAAAGTGGTATAGGCTTTGAGTCTCCCAGTAACTGCCACTGCAGAGCAGTAGGCTTCATTATGGCTGTGCTTATGCAATACTAATTAACATGCCTGATGTGCTGTTTTCCTTATTTGACCATGTGACAGCCCACAGGTCTGACACCCTCTGTGAACCAACAGCTGAGGAAATTTTCAACGTGGCAGATTTTTTACGAAATACACCCAAACAAAAATGTAATCACACTTTTCCTGAACAACTGCATTAACAGAATGTGTTAGAGCGGATCTACAATTAGTGGATTGCATACATTTATACTTGAGAAAAAATAAAAAAGAGACTAGAGACGAGTTAAGCCTATGCATACAAATGATTATACCTTGGGTCCAGAATTAAAAAGTGTAATAGCACTGTATTATATTATCACAAAGAATATCATTTTAAGAGTAAAATCAGATCTAGCAAAAGTATCACTAAGGATTAGAAACAAAATTATGAATATATATATGAATATATATATATTATGAATATATATGAATTATGAATATATATATGAATATATATATATATTGCACCCTAATGGACCTCTGTGATGTCCAGCTGATTTATTGAATCTATACATGAAATGAATTAGAGTGTCTGGACATAGGCAAATTTTGTTTTAGTTTGTTTAGTTCTGTTGTTATGGGACTGGAGATACTCTTGTTAACAAAATCAGCATAGTCACTGGCTATATAGATTGTAAAGTCTCATTCAGGGTTTGGGATAGAGACTATAGCCCCAACCAATAAATATAAAATTAGCACTGTAATGGGAAGGTATTGGAATGGTTTGTGAATTGTAGAAGTTTTCCTTAGGAAGTGAAAATTAGCAGAGACCTGGAAGTCAGATTAGAGGTTAAGCAGATGAGCTGAGGAAATTAGAACACTAGGTCGCACTCTGTCACACATCATAAGCTCTTGAAGAAATGTTTTTAATTACTGATGCCTGGGTCCCATCTCTAGAAAATCTGACTTGATTGTTCCGAGTAGGACCTTGGGCACTGAGAGTTTTAGAATACTCCCAGGTGTTTTTAATGTGCACCAAAGTTTGAGAACCGTTGTGGAGACATTCTAGGCAGATGGAGAAGACCAGTGGCAAGGTGACGCTTGGCAGGACCTTAATAAAGCTCAGAGGTCGGGTACTGCTGAGTGGCTGCTGAGAGAGGGACGCAAGGCAGAGGTATGTGCAGCAGGAGACTGAAGGGCTGGGGAAGAAGCAGCAGGTCATGCAGGGCTCTGTCCACCACGGTAGAGATTTAGGTCTTTGTTGCACAGTAATGGGCAGCCATTCAAGTCTTTCCCTAGACACGTCCCCTCCCCACACACACTGTTTCCTCCCCAAAAAACATGGTTGACTGCTCTTTTTTTTTTTTTTGGCATATTTTGACCTTTCTGTACCTTCAAATGAATAAGAGTACTTTTTTGAGATCAAGAGTCATTAAGGAAACTGAAAGCTTTTCTTTTTTTTTTTTCTAGTCTTAAGTTCCACAAAGCTGAAAAATGTATAAAAATATCAGAATGTCTCTTAAACAACCGTTGGACAAACCTCCCACCCTGTTGGCCTCCCACCCATCAAAGGCAGATCTGAGCTGGACTATATAGTGTAGCAAGTTTTTTAATTTAGTTGCACATTACAATCATCAGGAATATACATATATGTGTGTGTGTGTGTGTATATATATATATATATGAATTTTATTTTTAGAGCAGTTGTAGTTTCAAAGTAAAATTAAGAGGAAAGAACAGAGATTTTCCATACACCCCCTGCTCACACAGGGCTTCCTGGGTGGCCCTAGTGGTAAAGAACCCACCTACCAATGCAGGTAGGCATAAGAGACACAGATTCGATCCCTGGGTTGGGAATATGCCCTGGAGAAGGGCATAGAAACCCACTCCAGTATTCTTGCCTGGAGAATCCTGTGGACAGAGAAGCCTGGCAGGCTGTAGTCCATAGGGTCGCACCCGGTCAGAAATGACTGAAGCGACTTAGCACGCACGCACCTGCCCACACAAATAAATAGCTTCCCCATAATCAACCTCCATCCTGCACATAGTGGTACATTTGTTATTACAATTGACGGACCTATACTGACAACCATTATCATTCAGAATCCCCGGTGTACCGTATGATTTACTCTTGTTCTGCATTCTATGCGTTTGGACAATATAATGACATGTATCCATCATTATAGTATCATTCAGAGTGTTCGATTGCCCTAAATATCCTCTGTGCTCCACTTGTTTATCTCCACTATCAACCCCTGACAACCACTGATCTTTTTATTGTCTTCATAGTTTTGCCTTTTCCAGAATGTCATATAGGTAGAATCAAACAGCATATAATCTTTCAGATTGGTTTCTGAAAAGTATGCAGTTAAGCTGATTCTATAACTTCTCTGGGCTTGGTAGTTCATTTCTTTAAAAAAAAAAATAATAAACTTCTCTCTTTATTTTTTAATTAATTTATTTTTGGCTGCACTGCGTCTGACTGATGCATGCTGGTTTTTCCCTAGTTGCAGCAAGTGGGAACGACTCTCTAGTTGCAGTTACGGGGGCTTCTCTCCGTGGTGGTTTCTCTTGTTACAAAGCACAGGCTCTAGATTGCATGGGCTCAGTAGTTGTGACACGGTGGCTTAGTTGTCCAGTGGTATGTGGAATCTTCCCAGACTAGGGATTGAATCCATACTCTACATTGGCAGATGGTTTCTTAACCACAGGACCAACAATGAAGTCCCATTTATTTTTTTAATGCTGAGTAATATTCCATTATCTAGATGTATCATACTTTATTTATGCATTTGCCTACTGAAGAAGATCTTGGTTGCTTCCATGTTTTGGCAGTTATTAATAAAGCTGCTGTAAACATTTGTGTGTAGGTTTTTGTTTGGATATAAGTTTTCAGCAGCTTTGGGTAGAAACCAAGATGCTTAATTACTGGAGGAAAATATTTATTAATACAGATGTCCAGGCTCAAATCAGTCAACTTAGGGGTGATGTGTGAGCATAATTTTTGAGGTTCCATAGTTGATTCTAATGTTTAACCAGAGTTAATCATCACTGATCTACAAGAAGCATCTCTTCAAATTTAATGGAAATTTGGGCATATTGATCTACAGGCTGAACTGGAATCATGGTGCTTTGGAAATGAAAGGAAGTTAAAATGAACTTGGTGTTTGTCTAAGTGCACTCTCTTCACAAAATAGAGATAAGTTCTTTCAGGGCAGATTCAATGAAAGGAAACAGCTTCCAGAATGTATGGTGATGAGATGACAGAATCCCTGCCTCTCCTGGAAGTTTGCCATAGACTGTAGCACATTTGCCATGTTGCATTTTCAATAGTCTGTCATCTAGGATCTAATGTTAAATGTTTGTACTTCCATCACTTGGTTCTGATTATTTTCACACATTTATGTCAGGTCCACCCAATTTTATCAAAGCCTCTGATTTTCTAAACTTTAGTTAACAGTCAGAATCTATACATTTAAGGGAAGACAAAAAAAAAAAAAAAAAAGGTAAAAAAAGAAATAGGAGAAATTTGTGCAGAACAGAAAGGGAAGGAAACAGACCTTGAATATGGGTAGAAAGGAGAAAAGCAGACCATGGAATAGAAAGCACATTGACATGAAGACACATAATTATGAAGGTCAGAAGGAGCAAAGAGAGTCACTGGACAGGTGCCAAGAAGGCTGAAAAACCAGGCCACCTATGCAGGACTTGTCAAGGGAAGACTACCCTAGGAGACAGGGCATTAAGTTTGCTTGGGCTATTCAGCAAAGTCCTGCCTCCTCAACCAAATAACAAATGGCATTAGAACCATCAATGAAATCAGTGATAGGGAAATGAAGCCTCTTGGGTGAAGAATTCTAGGGAAATTCTGAAGATTGTGACACAGATGTAGGGACATTCTTAGCATGAATTGAGCAATACGCAAAGTTGGAAAATTACAGCTCAGTATGAGTGTTAGAACCATACCAGCTAACACCAGGGAGACCAGAGGATCATTTAATAATAATTCATAGGAACTCAGGCATTTAAAATGATTTTCAAAAGGTCAAAGTTGGTTAGATAATGCCTTTTACCTCCACTAAATTTCAGAGCAAGAAATGAACTCCTGAACCATCTAGCCCAAATCCTTCATCTAACAAATAAGAAAAATAAGACTAAGTGATTTGCCAAGCTAAGAAAGTTTTGAGAGGTAGGCCTAGGATTCAGGCTGTTTCACTTACAGGCCTTTTGCTTTCTATTTGCTGCCCTTAGACCAGGGCAACATATAAGGAGACTGAATTGCAGTGAGAAAGATTTACATTGATCATGGAAAATTATAATGAAGATTATTTGACACTGTGAAGGTATAATATTCGTAGCAGTCACAGCTGACTAAATAGCAAGTTACTGTCAGCAGAGGAGTGACCAGAATACTTTGACGGGGCTTCAGAAGACTTGAGTTCAGTTTAGTTTTCCTGTTATAGATAAAGTCATCATTCTTCATGAATGCACTCCCATATGCATAGCAGCATGCTTGGTACTGTGGAGTAGATAGTGTAAGCAACTATGCCCTTATGGTGCTACAGTTAGCACAGAAGATATATGTATGTGTGTGTTTGTATGGAGAAGGCAAAGATACACACACACACACACATATATATATAATTGAAGAAAAACACCGATTATGAAAACTGTGCTCTAATGTCTACTTCAGTGTTACTATGTTAGTGACCAGGAATCTGAGAAAGTAGGGGTGTTGAAATATGGAATTAAGGAAATTTCATGGAAAAAAGTAGAATTTGAACTATGTACTGAATGCTAAGTAGGATGTGTATGGCAGGGAATAGAAAGCATTTTAGAATGAGCAGAAAAGAGAGGCATGCATGAATAAAATTAGTGCTCTTTCACGGATTTGTGAAACATTATGTAAAACAAGATTGAGAAAAAAGCTGGAGTTAGATCTAGGCTAACCTGAAATTCCCAACATTCACTGGAAGGACTGATGTTGATGCTGAAACTACAATGCTTTGGCCACCTGATGCAAAGAGCTAACTCATTGGAAAAGACCCTGATCCTGGGAAAGATTGAAGGCAGAAGGAGAAGCAGGCGACAGAGGATGAGATGGTTGGATGGCATCACCGACTCAATGGACATGAGTTTGAGCAAACTTCGGAAAATGGTGAAGGACAGGGAAGCCTAGCATGCTGCAGTCCACGGGGTCACAAAGAGTCAGACGTGACTGAGCAACTCAACAACAACAGCAACAGCAAAACCTAGAAATTGAGCTGTGTGTGTTGTGTGTATAATCGCTCAGTCATATCTGACTCTTTGCAACCCCATGGTCTGTAGCCTGCCAGGCTTCTCTGTCCATGGAATTCTCCAGGCAAGAATACTGGAGTGTGTTGCCATTTCCTTTTCCAGGGGATCTTCCCAACCCAGGGTTCGAACCTGGGTCTCCCACATGGCAGGCAGATTCTTTACCGATTGAGCCACCAGAGAAGTCCCAAATTGGGCCAAGTATGCTCAAATTGCTATTGAAGTTGCAGGGGTTGGGGGTGGGACTGAAAGAGATGCAGATGGCAGGGTTAGTATTGGGAGGTGTTTTATTTAGGAGAGGCAACTCAGGAGGGAGTCAAGGTCGATTTGTAGAGAATAAAGAATGAAAGTCTAGAGAGAGGGAGGGTGTGATTGCAAGATTAGTTCAGGCTAATAGAGAGTTATGATTATAGAGTGGAAGTGAGAAATAGATTTAAGGGACTAGATCTGATAGACAGAGTGCCTGATGATCTATGGACGGAGGTTCGTGACATTGTACAGGGGACAGGGATCAAGAATATCCCCATGGAAAAGAAATGAAAAACAGCAAAATGGCTGTTTGGGGAGGCTGTACAAATAGCTGTGAAAAGAAGAGAAGTGAAAAGCAAAAGAGAAAAGGAAAGATATAAGCATCTGAATGCAGAGTTCCAAAGAATAGCAAGGAGAGATAAGAAAGCCTTCCTCAGCAATCAGTGCAAAGAAATAGAGGAAAACAACAGAAAGGGAAAGACTAGAGATCTCTTCAAGAAAATTAGAGATACCAAGGGAACATTTCATGCAAAGATGGGCTCGATAAAGGACAAAAATGGTCTGGACCTAACAGAAGCAGAAGATATTAAGATTAGGTGGCAAGAATACACAGAAGAACTGTACAAAAAAGATCTTTAAGACCAAGATAATGACGATGGTGTGATCACTCACCTAGAGCCAGACTTCCTGGAATGTGAAGTCAAGTGGGCCTTAGAAAGCATCACTACGAACAAAGCTAGTGGAGGTGATAGAATTCCAGTTGAGCTCTTTCAAATCCTGAAAGATGATGCTGTGAAAGTGCTGCACTCAGTATGCCAGCAAATTTGGAAAACTCAGCAGTGCCCACAGGACTGGAAAAGGTCAGTTTTCATTCCAATCCCTAAGAAAAGCAATGCCGAAGAATGCTCAAACTACTGCACAATTGCACTCATCTCACACACTAGTAATGTTTAAAATTCCGCAATTTTAAACAATTTTAAACAGGCTTCAGCAATACATGAACCATGAACTTCCAGATGTTCAAACTGGTTTTAGAAAAGGCAGAGGAACCAGAGATCAAATTGCCAACATCCGCTGGATCATCAAAAATCAAGAGAATTCCAGAAAAACATCTATTTCTGCTTTCTTGACTATGCCAAAGCCTTTGACTGTGTGGATCACAATAAACTGTGGAAAATTCTGAAAGAGATGGGAATACCAGACCACCTGACCTGCCTCTTGAGAAACCTGTATGCAGGTCAGGAACTG
>NW_011494772.1:4970232-4970617 GCF_000754665.1 Bison bison bison | reverse complement strand
TATGTCAAGGCTGTATATTGTCACCCTGCTTATTTAACTTATATGCAGAGTACATCATGAGAAATGCTGGGCTGGAAGGAGCACAAGCTGGAATGAAGATTTCTGGGAGAAATATCAATCACCTCAGATATGCAGATGACACCACCCTTATGGCAGAAAGTGAACAGGAACTAAAAAGCCTCTTGATGAAGGTGAAAGTGGAGAGTGAAGAAGTTGGCCTAAAGCTCAAGGTTCAGAAAACTAAGATCATTGCATCTGGTCCCATCACTTCATGGGAAATAGATGGGGAAACAGTGGAAACAGTGTCAGACTTTATTTTTTTGGGCTCCAAAATCACTACAGATGGTGACTGCAGCCATGAAATTAAAAGACGCTTACTCCTTGG
>NW_011494772.1:4968169-4970087 GCF_000754665.1 Bison bison bison | reverse complement strand
AAGGAGATCCAACAAGTCCATTCTAAAGGAGATCAGTCCTGGGTGTACATTGGAAGGACTGATGCTGAAGCTGAAACTCCAGTACTTTGGCCACCTGATGCAAGGAGCTGACTCATTTGAAAAGACCCTGATGCTGGGAGGGATTGGGGACAGGAGGAGAAGGGGATGACACAGGATGAGATGGCTGGATGGCATCACTGACTCGATGGACATGAGTTTGAGTAAACTCCAGGAGCTGTTGATGGATAGGGAGGCCTGGCGTGCTGTGATTCATGGGATTGCAGAGTCGGACACGACTGAGCAACTCAACTGAATAGAGAGTTAATATTGAAGGGCAGCCTGGTATGCTACAGTCCATGGTGTCACAGAGTCGGACGTGACTGAAGTGACAGGGCAGAAGCAGCAGAAGGAGTAAAGATTACGATGAAGAAGACCCTTCAGAGGAATAGCAGGCAAGGTCTGTCTACTAGATGGAAGTAAAAGAAGGGAGATAAGAACGAGATCCTGAGCCTGGGTGACACCAAAAAAGGCAGTCATGAAATAAATATGGGATGCAAATATTTCTATAACACTCATCATATTTGCATACTTAAAAAGAGAATTCCTCATTCTTCTGTAAACATACAAATCTGTCATACACATCATATAGTATATATACACAACATGGACACCAGTGCATATGCTGTAACCTTAATCACTTTTGCAGATTAGCACAGATTCACAGCCAAAGAGAAATTGATACAGAATTAAATATATTATACAGTAGTAGCAGAGTCACATTTTTGTTATTGCTCTTATTTAAGCTACTGATTCTGCCTAGAGTTTTATCATTTGCAAAGCTGCCTTATGTATTCCAAAGTATTTTCTAAGAAAAAATTATTTAGAGAATTAATATAGTCTATAGAGGAGCCACTCAGGATAGAAGTAATCAGTAGTAGCTTACAATTCAGATTCTTAACTAAATATTTAGGCAGGTACCTAAAGAAATGTTTATTCATTCTAATTCAATTTAGTACAATGTAAGGAGCATGAATGTAGAAGCCCACTGTTTTGTTCTTCCCTCCTCCCTAATTTTAAAGAGGTTAGTTTTATATCAGTCTTTCTAGTTTTTAGTTCTGTCTTTGCTATGCTACAGAAAATACAGATGCCAGCAGGCTGAAAGAAAACAAATTGTTTTTAAGAGGAAGAAGAAATTGTGGTACATTAAGCCCAGTTATTTTCCTGTTTAGGTTGCAGTCCTTACTTTTAAAATAAATCATGTGAACTTCTTTTACTTTCTTTCTGCTTCAATTTTTCTTCTTTTATTAAAACCTCAACACTTTAAATAATGGGTATTTCCAGAATTTCTTTACAGGAGAAATTTAGGAGCTACAGTCTGATTTGAATAGAGAGACTGGCGGACTTGACTTAAAGCTATGTTGGAATAATAGATGCATTTAAAAACTTAGTTATGTTACTGATTTAAAATGATAAAATTTTCTAAAGATGCATTTATTCAGACTTTGCATAATATTTAAAATGTCCAATTTCCCAGTGAATTTTATTATTACTATTATTATTGTCATGATAGTTATAACAGTGACTGGGAGAGGTACAAAGCAGATTCCCATCATTGCTGATAATGTAATCAATTACATTAGCAAAATACAGTTTATAAATGATACTTAGCAGTGGCTCCTGATTATTTCTCTGTAGCCTGCATTCCTTCTGTGTTTGCATGTGTGTGCATTGCTCCAAAATGACAGAATTATATACATATATACAGAGATCCGTGTATTTATTCATTTATCAGTCTGTCCATTCCACAAATATTTAATGAGTTCCTATCACGCATATAGTTGTGGATATCTAGATTCACATGTGAACAGAAACAAAAATAAGTTTTTGTGTACCATTCATTTGCAAAACAGGCATCAAC
>NW_011494772.1:4943880-4968069 GCF_000754665.1 Bison bison bison | reverse complement strand
TTCCCTTTTCTAGCCCTCTGTATACTCTTAATAATAGTTAAAATGAAACCCTTCTTTTATTTTACAAGCCAGTCTTTAAATACTGTAACTTTCGTTATTACTAGAGACACAGTGTGATGATCAAAGACATGAGTCAAACTAAACTGCCCGATTTTGTCACAGGGTAGCTGTGTGTCCTCAAGCAAGGTACTTGACCTCTCTGAGCCTCCGTCTTCTCACTTAGAAAATGAGGAAAATAACAGTACCGACATCACAGGATGATGTTACAGACTGAACTAATGGCAACCCACTCCAGTGTTCTTGCCTGGAGAATCCCAGGGATGGGGGAGCCTGGTGGGCTGCTGTCTATGGGGTTGCACAGAGTCGGACACGACTGAAGTGACTTAGCAGCAGCAGCAGCAATCTCTATATAAAGTATTTAGAACAGTGCCACCAACAGTGCCCTAATCGTTTAACCATGACTGATCTGACCAAAGCTGTATTCCTTTTCACTGTGCTGCATAAGTATTAGGCTTAACGTCTCCATCTTTCATAATCACTCCTAAGTATTAGTGAGTTTTATTAGCTAAGGGAATAAAACCAATAAACATATAATTACACCTGTTTTTCTTTTATATTTGACATGTATTCTTGGGCTAGAAATTCTTAAAATTTATGGTGGATTCCAAATCTAGGTGATGGTGCCAGATTTCCAGGTCTATTCTCTACCGTGTTCCACGTCACTATATTGTTTTGGAAGATTTAAAATACATTGTAATTTCAAGCATCTAATGGGAAATACACTCAATAGTCTCTAAATGACAAAAAGATAAAATAATACATTCATATAGCCGAAATATATACTTGGAAGGCAGAAATAGCAGCTGACTATGACCTTCTTATTGAAAAAATGACCCAGAAAATGGACAAGGAGATTTCATCACTTATTTCCTGCTTCGAAACCAAAATCTTAGATGCCTTTAAATCCCTGTTGGATAAAGTTGGCTTTTTGGTTGTTTATGAAATACCAAGTGATTAAGGGAATGTTGAGCCTTTTATTTTCTGATTTTTTTCATCAGCGTCTTAATAGAAAGCAGCACTTATATTTCTTAACTTAAAATGAACAATAGCCTTTATTTTTAATCCCTCCATAGCTAGGATTTTTAGAACTTACTATGCTACCGACTTCAAAAACTAGATTTTGGTAATTCCCTCAGAATACACGTTTGATTCTGGACATTAACATACAATAGTACCTCCATGCCATGTTCTGTGTTGCTGCAAAGTTTAAGTTAAATTGTATGTACTGAGTAGCATGATGAATTAAAAACTAGATTCCTACAGTATTTTTCATGTTGGAATATGGACTTCTCAGAGTGGACACTCAGAGCCTGTGTTGTTCAATGAGTAACAAAAGACAAGATAAATGAAGCTGATACACTGTAGAAGGCAAAAATAACCAACTCATATGTTTGTTTTGACATCATTGTTATTCCTATGGAAAATGTAAATATTTCATGTTTACAACAGAGTGAAAATGTGTACATGTATTCCTACAACAATTAGAAAGTATCTACTGTGTAAACTTACAAACTAATCTCCTTGTCTTTCCATCACTCAGAATTGAGTGGGGAAGAAAGATAAAACAGGAAGACAATTAAAATATAGATGCAAGATCTAAGGATAAGGTGAGGTTACTCTGGGAATGTGAAGGTAGCACTTTAATATTTTGAGAAGAATTAAATCTCCATTTCACCTTCGTAAGGAGGTGTGGTGCTGGGATCTCTTTACAAATGAAATGCAGAGTGATTAAAAAATGGACTGCCATAGCCTGCTGTAATAGAATAGCTTTCCTTCTTATCACCAAGTAACACCTCTTATGTATTTATTTTTGGTTAGTCCTATCTAGGGCCTTCCTGGGTGGTGATAGTGGTAAACAACCCCACCAATGCAGGAAACATAAGAAACATGGGTTCGATCTCTGGGTTGGGAAGGTACCCTGGAGGAGGGGATGGCAACCCACTCCAGTATCTTTGCCTAGAGAATCCCATAGACAGAGGAGCCTGGCAGGCTACAGTCCATAGGATTGCAAAGTGTTGGACATGATTGTAGCAACTTGGCATGCACACAGTCCTGTCCAACTCTTTTGTGACCCCATGGACTGTAGCCCACCAGGCTCCTCTGTTCTTGGGATTTCCCAGGCGACAGCACCGGAATGGGTTACCATTTCCTTCTCCAGGGGATCGTCCCGATCCAGAGATTGAACCCATGTCTCCTGTATTGTAGGCAGATTGTTTACCACTGATCCATCAGAGGAACTCAACACATTTTATAGATGTCCTTAAAGTTTAAACCTATAAATATTCTACTTCATTAAGCATAAGGACCAGCTATGGACATATGCCACTGGTGTCTACTTTCCTTCAGCGATTTAGGGGATGGGAAGATGAAGGGTATGTTCACCAGATGGAGCTTGTCAGATTAGCAACTGGAGCAGAGTAAATATCACTGTCATATTGTTTGTCTTTTTTTTGAAGCATAAAGAACCCCCTCTTTAAAGTGCGTGTGCATATTTAATGGTTGAAAACAAAACAGCAGAAGGTTGGCTGGTGGTGTACCTCTAGCCAAGTGGCCATTGCCTGAAGGCGGGTTTCTGCTTTCCTCATAATAGGGAACATTAGCAACCAGTGGCTCGAGAAAGGCAGAGTCAAATAAGTCTCTTGGGGCCCAGTCAGCCACATGAAGTGAAAGCCGTTAGACACAGCAATGAGATTGCTGCTCCAGAAAGGGCTTACCACATATATTACCACATAGGCTTTGCCGGGCTGCCAGCTCACTGGACTTACAAATGTCAAACGTGATTTAAAAGGTTATTATACTATCACGAAGGAAGGAAGATGATTTTCCATCACTGAAATTTCTATTTCATTCTGTGGCACATACTGCATCTCACAGAGTCCAATATTGCTAAATAACCTGCTTTTATCTTTAATAAGTGTTTTATGGAGCTTAAATTGGAAGAACCACTTTCACTTTATTTGTATTAGAAAATTTGATGTTTTTTGGTCGAATAGCAGTGTGATAAATTTGGTATGTTCATCTATGTATTGTACTTAGGAGATTGTTCTTACAAGGAGAGTGAATTTGTAATGTGTCAGTTTTGAAGAGGATACCTAGGTAAGCTGTAGTTTTGGGCAAATGCATTTGTAAGCCTATAGTATTTCACACTAAAATTAAGAAATATATTCCATTATTTATTTCTCTTTGGGTTTGTTACAACTGGTCTTTAAATAGTCTACTTTCCCAATTCTTTGACCCCTTAGGGAATGTTTATTTGCTCATAAGAACTCTTATCTTTCATCCTCCAACACGAGTTTAAACACAGTTATGTTTGAAAAGTTGCTCAATAAAAGTGGATGACTGTTTGTTTTGATTTTAAGGGGATTTTGACCCATAGTTTGCAACATCTGAAAAACAAATAATCTTTAAGGATAGCTGATAAAATATACAATAAACATCAAATTGTCCAAATGGAATTTTTAAACACTGCATTCATAAAAGAGGTTATGCGTGGGTTTTCCACTGCCCTTCTGAAAGCCTTCTTCACTAGATTCCTAGCACATCACTGTGATTGCTTTTTCAGAGTGTTAGACTATAAAACTGAAGGCTGCCTACATATCCAAGTCCCAGAATGGGCCATGCATGCAATATGTTAGCACTATAGGCTGACACCTTTGGGGCTGGTGTTCTTAGGTGGGATATAAAAAGAACAGAAGAGTACAGTCTATAGTGGTGAGATATTATCAGTTTCCCCCTCATCTCCAAGTCTAAAATGTTAAGTTAAAATCAGTGAATTCACTCATGTTCACCTGGCATTATCAAAATTAAATTAACGACCATGGTAGAAAGCATTCTAAGCCTGAAGGATAACATCTTTCTCCAAGTTCAGTATCTATTTTAAAATGATCATTTGTCATAAGTGTGAAAACAAAAGGTCACAAAAGAGGAAAAATAAAACAGAAAATAAAAAATAAAACAGAGAATAATAAAACAGAAAACTATTTTGAATTTTTAAAAACTACCAGACTTCCATGTGAAAATATTACTAAAAATTAATGTTTTCAGAGTTTTCCAGAGTATGAAAGTAGCTTTATATTATTTAAATGAGAGTGAACCAGAATATCTACCAAAGAATTTTGTGTGTTTATATGTGTGTGTGTGTGCATTCTTTATTCTTCTTCAGAAAAAAAAAGAACCTAAATATATTTACTTTCTGTAACTTCTTTATTATTGTAAAAATATATTAATAAGGCATGGGAAATTTTTAAGTTTAGTAGATAATGCGAATATCCTATTCCCCTTTCCTTCTACATAGTAACAATAGAAAAGGAAGAATCATTTTAAATAGGAAATAAAAATATTTTGTTTCAGTTTTGAAGTTTGCTCAAACAGCAAGTTTACTATAATAATGTATTTATATATCCAGTAACCAATGATGTAGTTATGTAAGTATTTAATTTTAAAAGAATCCTCCTAAAATATTTCAAAATATTATGCATATTCTAATTGGATAGAAACTTCCTTTCACAAATCTCTCACATTTTTTGAGAGCTATATTAGTATGTGGAATTCCCTGGTAGCTCAGTCAGTAGAGAATCTGCCTGCAGTGCAGGAAACCCGGGTTCAATCCCTGGGTCAGAAGATCCACTCAAGAAGGAAATGCCAACCTGTCCAGTAGTCTTGCCTGGAAACTCCCATGGACAGGGCATCCTGGTAGGCTACAATCCATGGGGACAGAAGAGTTGGACACGACTTAGCAACTAAACCACCACCACATTAGTATGTGTCAAATTAGCAATACAATTTGGTTAATAAAATATAAATAAATGTTTATAACTTTTTGAAGCCTTCAGTTATTTGGGCAAAGCAAAGTTTATATATAAACTCAGTTATAAAGTATGATCATTAATATGAACTGTATCTCATAAAATTATAAAAATACAATAAAAGTGTTCCTTCACTTAGCTTTTATTAAAATAATATATGTATTTAAAAATGCAATGTGGCAGTAATTTAAGAGGTAAATTCACTAGTAGACCAGTGAACTATTTACTGAAAGTTAAATTGAGTTTTGAAAATAAATATTTTTTAAAAGATGGAGATATAAACCATTTAACATGAAACCTGTTTATGTCAGTCTGTATGTGGGATAAATTTATCTTCCTAGAGGATGAGATGGCTGGATGGTATCACTGACTCGATGGATGTGAGTCTGGGTGAACTCCGGGAGTTGGTGATGGACAGGGAGGGCTGGCGTGCTGCGATTCATGGGGTTGCAAAGAGTCAGACACAACTGAGCGACTGATCTGATCTGATCTGATGGTTCTATAATACAAAATTATTAACTGACATCTCTTAATTTAGTTCAAAAATTAGAGGAATGTGTTATCCTAGAAACTTTGTTTTCAAAAGGCATTAGAACATTTATTTAGAAAACTTAACCTGAAAATAATATGTCATGCTGATATTGCTTTGCTCCTGTCAGGAACAAAGGTATTCTGTATGAAGGACATTATCTCCACATTTGACAATATAGAGTGTTGCTTTTCATTCTAGTTATCCTTGAAAAATGTTCAATAAATGCATTCTTTCCACCTCATCCCCAGCCTCAAAAATGGATACCTTATCACTTTAAATATCGTATTTTACAAAACAGTCGCAACTTTAAGCATGCATAATATAGTTGTGTGGAAAATATGGTACATTGTGTGTTTGTTTGGTGGCTCAGCCCTAAAGAATCCGCCTGCAATTCAGGAGACACGGGAGACGTAGGTTTGATCCCTGTATTGGAAGATCCCCTGGAGTAGGAAATAGCATCCCACTCTAGTATTCTTGCCTGGAAAATCCCATGGACACAGGAGCCTGGCAGGCTACAGTCCATAGAGTTGCAAAGAGTCAGACATGACTGAGCGACTGTACACGCAACACACACAATATCTTTTCTGCTGTACTGTGTCATATGTGTGTTTCCTGTGATATGATATAGAATATAATAGTGTTTCTGACAACTGAACTTCGTGGATGAGAAATCAAGTTACTCCTGCAGCTTTGTCTCAGCTTACAGATTTAGTTCACATATGTTTGGGTGGTATGAAAATAATGATGGGGAGACACCAAGTTGGTATTTTTCTTTGTTAAGATAGAATTGTTCTGTTGGAACCAAGTAACCTGACGCTAATATTATCTCTTAATTTCAGAAAATTATAGATTAGAATATATTCTGTAGGATTTAAGTCAACTGTTTCAAAATAGAATTTCTCATTTTGGCCAAGGGTTTCACAGTAAAGAGCATCCATGGGTCAAGTGAGTAATGTTTGTGAGGATGGACTGCAGTGACCTGGACAGTCCATACCCTGAAGAAAGATGGGCAAATTGTCTTTAAACACTTTGTGTAAACCTTACTCAGGGCTCCCACTGATGACATCTTCATGAGGTTCTAATCATTCTTTATGTAACTAATGAGGATTTTCAGTAAAGAGGGGAGTAGAGAGATTTTTGTCAAATCTGCGTAACATATAAAATTTCTTTTGGAAACAACCTGAGTTAAATTTAAAATGTTAACTATAAGTGAGTTGGGTAGATGAGATTTTAATTTGACTAAAGGAGAGCATTTCAATATTTCTACTAAACTACATTCATACAAAGAATACATATTTGACATACACACAAGGAAAGTTAAATATAAATATTAATTTGAAAGTTTCAGAAAATATGGTTATTCATTCATTTCATGCTAGAGGTAATAAGTTCAAGCCAAGAATTAAATCCTGTTCTTTGAAGGCAGGAATATCTTATTTAAATTCCCTGGATTTGGGGAGACTTCAGTTCACGCTACCATTATCAGTTTTCTAGTGATATGTGAATAAAATTGTATTAAAACATAAATACCAGCACCTAGTTAGATGTTCACGGGAGACCATCTGTGTAAAAGAACCTCTAAGTGACCTAAGACTTAAAAATTGTGCTGATGACTTTGAACACATTCTAATAGACTAGAGTGATGTGGACCTGAAAAGAGAAACAGAGACTGCTAGATGCAAGATGCTAGGTTTAGGTACTAGAGTATCTGCCAAAGAATTTAAATAGTGCTGTTTCTGAGCATTCATGTGTTACCATAATATTATGGCACTAAGACAGGTTAGTAAAGATGATCAGTGACTTCAGTGACATGGAAGTGACCAGGGAGTTCTATAAAATGCCTGTATTTGTGTACAAAGCCATTATGTCATCCACCCTGTTCAAAATTTGTAGATATTTTGGGAATACTGTGCTTTTTGCAGATTAAGAAACTCAGTATCTAGAGAAGTTAAAATAGCTGATCAACCACATGGCCATGCATACAGTAAATAGCTGATTTGGGGTTGGATCCAAGGTCTTTAGCCTAATATTATTTCCACCATAAATCAGGAAGATAAATGAATACTGGGTTCTAATTCTGATTCTACTAAAATGGCCTAAATATACTTCTAAAGTATACTTTATATATATATACTTCTAAAGTAGGCCAGTATTAACTGTCTGCAATAGTAGCTCTTAACCTTGACAGCACATTAGAATTACCTAGGGACCTTAATTAAAACTACCAATGGCTCCTCCCTATCTAAGATCTTCCCACCCAAGGTCAGTTCAGTCAGTATCTCTGTGGCTGGGATCAGGTCATCAGTTTTGGGGAAGGAGGATGTTAAATCTCAATTAATGTTTATTATAACCAGGATTGAGAAACATTAGTTTAATGTTTTGTTGTTTAGTTGCATCCAGTTCTTTGTGACCCCATGAGCTGCAGTACACCAGGCTTCCCTGACTTCGCCGTCTCCCGGAGCTTGCTCAAACTCATGTCCATTGAGTCGATAACGCCATCCAACCATCTCATCCTCTGTCGCCCCCTTCTCCTCCTACCTTCAATCTTTCGCAGCATCAGGATCTTTTCTAATAAGCTGGCTCTTCGCATAAGATTGCTATAGTATTGGAGCTTCAGCATCAGTCCTTCCAGTGAATATTCAGGGTTGATTTCCTTTAAGGTTGACTGGTTTGATCTTCTTGATGTCTAAGGGGCTCTCAAGAATCTTCTCTAGCACCACAGTTCAAAGACATCAATTCTTCAGTGCTCAGCCTTTTTTATTATCTGGTTCTCACATCCATACATGACTACTGGAAAAAGCATAGCTTTGACTAGACGGAACTTTGTTGGCAAAGTAACGTCTCTGCTTTTTAATACACTGTCTATGCTTGTCATTGCTTTTCTTCCAAGGAGCAAGTGTCTTTTAATTACATGGCTGCAGTCACTGTTAACAGTGATTTTGGAGCCCAAGACCCTTGGGCTATTGAGTTTAACATCTAAAAAACCAAAATTTATTTTCCTTCTTTTTTATTTTCATATCTATTCTAATGTATGTTGGTTGTTATTAAGCCATAATTATGCATTCACAACATACAAATATATGTGTATATATATATACATCCTTTGCAGAAATACAGTTTCTGAGATTATTCTTCCCAAATACAAATTTAGGGAATGAAGGAAAAATGCAAAATGTGAAGCCAACTAAAAGGAAAAATGGGAAAGATGCTATGTTTTTTAAGGGGGAAGGGAGTTTGTTTTAAAATGTTATTAAAATATAGTTGACTTAAAATATTTTGTTTAATTTCTGCTGTACAACAAAGTGACTCAATTATGCATATATGTATTATTTTTTCATATTCTTTTCCACTATGATTTATCACAGGGTATTGAATAGAGTTCCCTGTGCTATACAGTAGGATTTTGTTGTTCATCCATCCTACATATAATAGTTTGCATCTGCTAATATCAAGCTTCCAATCCTTCCCTCCCCATCCACTTTCCTCTTGGTAAGGACACGCCTGTTTTCTACATCTGTGAGTCTATTTTTGTTTCATAAATATGTTCATTGGTGTTGTGGTTTAGATTCTGCATATAAGTGATATCATATGGTATTTGTCTTTCTGACTTACTTCACTTAGTATGATAATGTCTAGGTCTGTCTGTGTTGCTGAAAAAATATATATACCATGCATATACATATATATGTATGTATATATACCACATCTTCTTTATGTAGTCATTGGTTGCTAGACATTTAGTTTGTTTTCATGTCTTGCTCAAATAATACTGCTTGGGAGGAGGGTTCAGGATGGGGAACACATGTATACCTGTGGTGGATTCATTTTGATATTTGGCAAAACTAATACAATTATGTAAAGTTTAAAAATAAAATAAAATTAAAAAAATAATACTGCTTTGAACATAGAGGCTCATATATCTTTTACAATTATAGTTTTGTCTGGGTATATTCCCAAGAGTAGGATTGCTGAATTAAATTAAGCTCTATTTTTAGTTTTTTGAGGACCCTTCATACTGTTTTCCATAGTGGCTGCAACAATTTACATTCCCACCAACAGTAGGAGGATTTCTTTCTCTCCATACCATCTCCAACATTTATTAGTTATAGAATTTTTAATGATGGCCATATTGACTGAAGTGAGAGTACCTCATCGTAGTTTTTATTTACATTTCTCTAATAATTAGCTATGAGGAGAATTTTTTCGTTTGCCTATTGGCCATCTATATGTCTTCTTTGGAAAAATGTCTATTTAGGTTTTCTGCCTATTTTTTGATTGAATTGTTTGTTATTGACTTTTAGGAGCTGTTTGTATATTTTGGACATTAAGCCTGGTCATTTATGTCATTTGAAAATATTTTCAGTTTGTAAGTTATCTTTTTGTTTTGTTTATAGTTTCTTTGTTGTGCCAAAGCTTATATGTTTGTTGTTGTTTAGTTGTGTCTGACTCTTATGTGGCCCCATGTAGCTTGCCACGCTCCTCTGTCCATGGTATTTCTCAGGCAAGAATACTGGAGTGGGATGTCATTTCCTTCTCCAGGGAATCTTCCCACCCCAAGGACTGAACTCACATCTCCCACCCATTTGTTTATTTTTGCTTTTATTTCAATTTTGCCTTGGGATACTGACCTAAGAAAACATTGGTGTGATCTATGTTGGAGAGATGTTTTACTTACGTTCTCTTCTAGGGGTGTTTACGGTGTCTTGGCTTACATTTAAGTTTCTAAGATATTTCAAGCTTATTTTTGTGTGTGGTGTGAGGGTGTGTTCTAACTTTATTGATTTACATGCAGTTGTCCAGTGGGAAAGATGCTTCTTTTGTGTGTGTGTTTGTGTTATTTATTTGTTTTCCTAGTTTCTGATGTTTGAACCTAGGGGCAGTGGAAAAGCTTCTGTTGATTGCCGACAATGTGCTGAGTGCTTACAGAGAGATTCCTTTTTCCACCCTGCCCCGAAGAAGCCACTGGATAATGAAGTAAGGTTCATAATTTGGATCACCCAATTTTAAAAAGATATTTGTACTCAGTTTGTTTATCTGGCAACCCTATTCCTAAGCACTTGCTTCTCCAACTAATCTCTGTACCAGTGACTTTAGCTTCCTTCTCAGATGTGTAGAGGCAACTGCCCTGACTGCAAAAGAAAAAGTGTCATCCTTCCCACCTCTAGAGACAGCCTAGCCGAAACTTCCCTCTGGACAATCCCAGGAAGAATCAAGCATTCATATCTGCAAGAGCCACCTTGGTGCCTGCAGTTCTGTGGAAGGGCCTGTAGGGAGATGCTTATAATATTTAAAGCATTGTCACTTGCAAAACAGCATGAGTGAGGATTAAATGTTAGTGTGAAAGTGACTTCCTTCATTCCTGAAAATAAATTCTTCCTCTAGACAATTCATGGTAAATCAAAATGGAGAAAGTGATATCAGACCTTAGCTCTTTCTTCTATTAAAAGTGTTTAAATACTTCAGATTAATTTTCTGTGTACTATCTAGTAAGGACTTCTAGAGATTCTTTATTCAGAGTCAGATGGCTTCTCCTATCATTCCAGTAACTGAGAGAAGAAAATTTCCCCTTATTCAAAATTTCAGTGGATCACATACCAAATTTTAAGGATACATAAACTCAAGCCTAGAGCACATTTATGGAAAAATTAACTGTCTTTTTAGGAAGCTAAATATAAACATGTAATAAAATTGAGTCCATATTTATAACCTGAGAAAAGTTTTAGAATAAGTTATTTTCTCTACGTCTCTTAAACAGAGAATTGCAGGTGGCTGAAAATCTATGAGAAATTAAAATCAGAAAGATATTTTTGGAGATCCTTTCCAGGAAAATTAATTTATTTTCTAAGACCACTAAAGCAGATGTGAAAGCAAGACAGTGGCTCCAATTCTGTTTGGAGTATAAAATCTCTGCAATTGAGTATATGTGGCTAGAAAAGATTTTTATCTGTGTCTCCTTATCTTGTTTTTCAGTTCAAATCTGGTTCTTAAAAAAAAAAAAGGAAAAAAATATTAATTTCCAGAGAGAGCAACTGTGTCTTTCAGAAAAAACCTGAATTTCTTTCCATTTGAGATGTCTTAAAATAAATGGAATTACAAAATCTCATCTTGTTTCACTTAAGACTCAAGGTCTCTTATCAAAACAATTAATTATTCAATATCCTGATAGATAAAAAAAATAATTTAGGACAAACTTACTTTCTATGACCATGATTTACCAATTCAGTATTTTACCATTTAAATATAAAATTCAGTTTGCATAGTAGTGATGAGCTTTAAATGAAAAAAAAAACAAAAACATAATGGATTAGGTCTGATATAGCTTTTTTGTCGAGAGTAAAGAGGCTAATGTAATATAAGCACTCATGAGTAATCAGATGTCTTCTGATGAATGAATTGAAATGTCATAGCAGAAGTAATCCACCATATATTTTGTTATGAATTTCTGTGGGTAGATTTAAATTCATTTTCTGACTCATTTAATTTATTTAATCAAAACAGAATCTAAGATGCATGAAAAAAATCGATTTTGGTAATAAGAGATTTACCTCAATGTACATATCCATTTCTAATCTTTTTCTTTTCCTCATCAGTTAACTGGACTGTTATTTGTGCAACTGTTCTCTACAGCTTTGTTTCTGGTTTTTGCCAAAGGCCACACAGTTACATAAAAGCATTTCCAATGATATTGTAGGAGTGTGTGTATACTAGAAATACCCTAGTGTTTTCAATAGCTCTGATCAAATGTATCTTTGACATGATTTCTCAGATTTCATAGATGAGCCATATTTTTGCACAATTGGATTGCTGAAAACACAGTCCGTTAGGGATATATGTAGCTATTTAATTTGACTTCTATTGTTTTCCTCTTATCATCGTCTTTGGTAAGAATATAATTACTGAAAATATTTTGAAGCCACTGAGTTTAGATTTTCATTTCCCTGATAATTAATGACGTTGAGCATCTTTTCATGTGCTTGTTGGCCATCTGATTTCCCCTTTGGAAAAATGTCTGTTCAGTTCTGCTGCTCATTCTTTAGTCAGGGTTTTATTTTATGTTGCATTGTATGAGCTGTTTGTATATGTTGTATATTAAGTCCTTATCAGTCATATCACTTGCAAATATTTTCTCCCATTCAGTAGTTTATCTTTTCATTTTGTCAATGGCTTCCTTTGCAGTGCAAAATCTTTTTAAGTTTTATTAGGTACTATTTGTTTGTTTTTGCTTTATTTCCTTTGTTTTAGGAGATATATCCCCAAAAATGCTGCTACGATTTATGTTGAGTATTTTGCCTATGTTTTCTTATAGGAGCTTTATGGTATCTGGTTTTACATTTAGGTTTTTAATCCCTTTTGTATTTATTTTTGTGTATGGTGTTAGAGAATATTCTAGTTTAATCCTTTTACATATAGCTGTCCAGTTTTCCCAGAACCATTTACTGAAGAGACTTTCCTTTCTCCATTGTATATTCTCATCTCCATTGTCATAGATTGACCATAAGTGTGTGGGGTTTTAGCTACCCTGGTGGTGCAGTGGTAAAGCATCTGCCTGCCAACACAGGAGCCGGGGGAGATGCAGGTTCGATCCTTGGGTCAGGAAGATTCCCTAGAGGAGGAAATGGCAATCCACTCCAGTATTCTTGCCTGGGCTATCCCATGGACAGAGGAGCCTGGTGGGCTACCGTCCATGAGGTCGCAAAGACTCAGAGATGACTGAGCAGCTGTGCACACAGACACGTGTGGGTTTAACCACTTCTTAGCTTCTAAAGATTCTTACTCTTTATTAGATAGTATAATATGGTCAATGGCACCCGACTCCAGTACTCTTGCTTGGAAAATCCCATGGATGGAGGAGCCTGGTAGGCTGCAGTCCTTGGTGTTGCTAAGAGTCGGGGACAACTGAGCGACTTCATTTTCACTTTTCACTTTCAGGCATTGGAGAAGGAAATGGCAACCCACTCCAGTATTCTTGCCTGGAGAATCCCCGGGACAGAGGAGCCTCGTGGGCTGCCATCTATGGGGTCACACAGAGTCGGACACGACTGAAGTGATTTAGCAGCAGCAGCAGTATACATACCTGAATCTTTCCACAACTAATTGTCCTCTGTTTCAAACAACTATCTCACTTTCTCATCCTCATCTCTCAAAATAAATGATTCGGAAACCTTTTATACCTTTTAGAATTCTTGCCTGCCTTTAGCAGTTACTCATGTATATCACGGAGAAGGCAATGGCTCCCCACTCCAGTACTCTTGCCTGGAAAACTCCATGGACGGAGGAGCCTGGTAGGCTGCAGTCCGTGGGGTCGCTAAGAGTCAGACACGACTGAGTGACTTCACTTTCACTTTTCACTTTCATGCATTGAAGGAAATGGCAACCCACTCCACTGTTCTTGCCTGAAGAATCCCAGGGACGGGGGAGCCTGGTGGGCTGCCGTCCGTGGGGTCGAACAGAGTCGGACACGACTGCAGCGACTTAGCAGCAGCAGTAGCAGCATGTATATCAAAGCCTGTTGAATTCCAGCTGCTTTTGTAGATGGATGATGTAGATGGACAGAAATCAGATGATTTTGTTTTTACAGCCATAGGCTATTTTTAATTTAATATTTTTGAATGCTTTATTAAGGAATAATTTAAATATAATATTATTTTCAGGGGTACAGACTAATGATTTGGTATTTGTACACATTGGGAAATGATCACCATAATGAGAATGGTTACCATCAGTCATATCTAGTTTTTAGCAGTGTTCAAATATGCAATACTGTTATTATTAACTAGTCTGTATTATTATTAATTAATCTGCATTATTAACTCCTGTATTATCTAGAAGCCATCTATGAAAGCTGATTTATGAATGCCCTTTAGAGAAGCAGAAAAACTCACATTCCTGTATCTAAGCTAGATCAGTAGAGAAAATGAATGAGTTCTTTTTGACTTACCTTTCGATTCACACATAAACCATGCTGGAAATAGTAAGAGAGTAAAATATAACATGTCTTTTTTTAAGATTTTTGAGTGAGTGTCTAAACAAGTTTGATAATTAATCATTTTTGTTCCCCGGCCATAAAGTATAAGATAGATTCCTCTCACAAGCTAACGAGTTTAATGACTGTGTGTTTTCTTATGTTAAACCTTAAATGTTTTATGTGAAAAGCACACAAAGTTTGTATTATTACTGTGTGAAAATGTCTACCTTGACCCAAAAGAGGAAACAGTCTTTACTCATCTTGAGAATGAAGTAGGAAACTGCACTTCAGAATTCACTGTCAGTTACTCACGGAAATGACTGCACACATTTTTAAAATTCAGAAATCTTAATTATCACCAAATCTATAAATCTATGACCTTTATTCTTCTTGCCTGATGGCTTTTGGAGTCATGCTTAATTTCACAGCTGACAGTACAAAGCTTATCTTCATTTCTTAAAATGTCTAATTGGAACTTAGCAGCTGTTTTCAATAAAAAGAAATGCCTCTACATGAATATGGTGTAGGCTGCTCCTCCCTTCATCAAGGAAGAGATCTAAAGAATGAGATAATGAATATCTACCTTCATTACTTTGGGCACCACATTTTATCATGGTACAATGGTTTAGAAATTCCATGGTAACAAACAGTTCAAATTTTTTCAATGGTTAAAAAAAAAATCAATCCCTCCTCTGGGCTATATGCCTATTGTAGGTTGGCTGGGGCCTTGGTCTGGTATAGGCATTAACTTTCCTTCATCAGCAAGGGTGAAGGAATATTGAACTCTGGTGATAGGGGCAGAGGAAAAGGAAAGTTCCAAAGGCTGTTGCAACAACATAAATACTTGAGCCTATAGTAGCGTATGGGCTTCCCTCGTTTGCAGATCGTAAAGAATCTGTCTGCAATACAGGACATGCAGGTTCGATCGGGTCGGGAAGATCCCCTGGAGAAGGGACTGACTATCCATTCCAGCATTCTTTCCTGGAGAATTGTATGGACAAAGGAGCCTGGTGGCCTACAGTCCATAGAGTTGCAAAAAGTCAGACACGACTAAGCAACTTTTATTTTTTCATAGTAACACATGCCATATTCTATCACAGTTCATAGGCTGCATGAAGTTACATGGCCACAGAAACCCACAAAGAAGTCAGAAGGCAATCTAGTCATGTGTCAAGAAGGAGGTACAACCAGACACATAACTAGATTGCCTTCCCAGGTGGCACTAGTGGTAAAGAATCCGCCTGTCAATGCAGCAGACACAAGAGATGAGGTGGTTTAGTCCCTGGGTCAGGAAGATCCCCTGGAGGAAGGCATGGCAACCCACTCCAGTATTCATGCCTGGAGAATCCAATGGACAAAGAAGACTGGCATGCTATAGTCCATAGGGTTGCAAAGAGTTGGACACAACTGAAGTGACTTAGCACACACATATGCACCATAATGATTATACAGATATTAACTACAAATCTCCAATCTCAGCATAGACCCATTGCTACCAACCTCATTTAGTCCAGATGCTTGTTTGACTCCATATTTGATGTCTTGACCTTTCAAAACCGACATCTTGCAATGGCCTCTTTTTCTTTCAACAGAGATCTTTTCCATGTATTACTTAAATGATTTTTTATCTTAAGTCAAAACAAACATTAATGAATATGTCATTAGTAACTCAACTCAGTGATTATGACATTGATTCAGCAAGATTAAGTTTTACACATGATTCTGCTATCAGTGAGTTAAAGGATATTTCTCATCATTCCCTGGGACTTAGAGTTTCTGTTTTGTGTGCCATTTTTTAAGTATTAGAGTAGAATGTGTATCTTTAAGTCCTAACATCATAGGACTGATCGGGAATTGTTAAAATGTATCATTTATTGTTTATATTTGAACAAGATTATACAGAAAGCATCATATATCAGATGACTCATGGTGGGAAGGAAGACAAATTATATTGAGGTTGTTTTATTCAGTTCATTGGAGAGCAAGGCTATTATATAATCTCCTGTAGGAAGTGTACCTGCAGGTTGTTTTATTAAAAATAAGCTAATCTTTTGGTTTTGGGGGCTAAACTTCAGTGGCACATTTACTCTTTTACAACAATTTCAAATAAAATTTCAAATTTTATAAGTATCTGCTAAATCATCATTATTTTGTAAGCTCATGGATATTTTGAATTAATAATAATAATAAGGAGAATGTGGCACAGGGAGAAGAGTGCTGAACAAATTCCTGTACTTATGAAGTTTACTTAATGTCTCCAAAACCTCAATTTCCTCTTCTATAAAATGGAGAAAAAAAAATTAACCTTTCACAAACTAATAATACAAACTTGGAACTACACCAGGGTTATTTACAGAACACTCTCAGCATAACTACACAAATAAAAATTTCATAAGTGTGATGGTACATAAACAAGTATACAATTTTAAATGGAAATTAAATTTTATATTTAGGCCACATTGATTTTATCTGATCTAGCTGCTCTCACATATTAGAGTTACAAAGTCTGAGAGTGAATGGCATTCTGTGATGAATTCTAACAAGTCTAGGCTTCAAATTTGACAGTGTTGCACCAAACTGAATGATTGTGAAGTTGACTTGCTCTTTTCTTCCTTATCTCTGAAATCTAACAAAATTATAAAAGTTAAGAGCTGGAAGTTACTTTCAGTTTGCATCCTTCAATCCCTTTACTTACATTTAAGAAAACTGGGCTGTTATCAGTTAGGGATTTTATTCAACTCGTAGTAAAAGACTTCTACAAGTTAATGTCATTATAAATTATCAATTTATGCACCCAAAGTGTTTGTAGATTGTTTGACCTCCCTCTCATAATTGCATCTATGTTTTGCAAGAAGGTCTGCACACCCTCTTATTTACGGAATAATGAGAAGGAAAAAAGGCTAGAGGGCAAGTGGCTAGTGAGTCTGTCTGCTTTTAAGAAAAGCAGATCCAGTGTGTTTTGCTTACAACTCTCTGCCCTGCATTTCTAGTGTTCTTGCCCGGAGAATCCCAGGGATGGAGGAGCCTGGTGGGCTGCTGTCCATGGGGTCACACAGAGTTGGACACGACTCAGGCGACTTAGCAGCAGCAGCAGCAGCAATATTGAAACAAGGCCGGGCAGTGCAGTCTTATCACTGATCACATTATGTCTCCCCCCAAAACTAGGGTTCTATTAACATACACACACCAAAAAAGAGAATAAAGATATTACATCAGAAACTGGTGGTCTCTGCCACAAAGGCCTGTTTTCCTGTTATAGATAATAATGTTACAGCATTTATCTTACTTATATTTGCTAGTACGATTGGGCCAGAATCTTAGCAAACTGGAGTGATAATTAACAAGAGACAGTGTAAATTAAAATTACAGATTCTGAAAGTGAAACTGACTTAGAGGCAAACCAGGGCCCCACCATTTGCACGAATTACTTAATGTCTTTATTTTATTTATTTATTTTTTTTACTTAATGTCTTTAAACATCAGTTTTCTTAAGATACTTTGGCATCTCCTTCACAAGATCAAGTTCAAAGTTAGATAAGACCTGTAAAGTACAATACCTAAAGTGAAAGTGAAATCCCTCAGTTGTGTCAAACTCTTAGGGACCCCATGGACTGCAGCCTATCAGGCTCCTCCATCTATGGGATTCTCCAGGCAAGAACACTGGAGTGGGGTGCCATTTCCTTCTCCAATGCATGAAAGTGAAAAGTGAAAGTGAAGTCGTTCAGTCGTGTCCGACTCTTTGCAACCCCACGGACTGCAGCCTACTAGGCTCCTCTGTCCATGGGATTTTCCAGGCAAGAGTACTGGAGTGGGGTGCCATTGCCTTCTTCGACAATTCCTAAAGACAGTGCCTAAAATACAATATTCACTCTGTATGTACTTGGTGCTGCACCAACCACCCAGTGTTCTTTTATACATTTTATGATTGAGAAGTTAAAGATGTTTTACATTTTATTGAAATAAATGTCAAAGTAATAGTGTTTATCAAATTACTGTGCTTTAGATCATCAAATAATTTGCTTTAGTGCCCTTAAGGTTCTTCTGTAAGATGACAGTGGTTATTATTCATCTTCTATCAATCTCTGTATTTTTTTCATTTATACTGTGGATTCGTCTTCTAGAGATATGCCCAAGTCATGATTTTGATTAGCCTGTGCTCTTTATCTAATATTATATTACCTGGAAAGTAATTATATTTCTATTTTTCATTTTAATCTGGTCTTATCACATGGGCAGAATGGGCTTTGGTTAAGTCAATCATGAGCTAATTGCTCATGTGCTAGGTGTTCTGAAGTCTTCCCTTCCAATCTTAAAATAAAAAAAAGTAACCAATGAAGCCGCAGAAGTCTGATACATTTTATTCATACATCAGTCTAATAATAGAGAAATAACTATTCCCTCTATTGCGTATTTTAAACTTCTCCTATCCCTGGAAATATAGATTTTTTTTTCTTTTAATTGCCATGGCTTTAGTCATTGATCAGGTCTGATGCAGAAGTTTCCTAATTTAAGTAAGAAGAAGGAATTGTCTTTGGACCTGCCTAGAATTGCTGCAAACTAATAACCTAATTGCTCATGCTGACTGACAGAACAAGCATTGACTGTCAGTAGTCCAGGCCTTTGTCTGTTCACTGGAATTTATCTATTTGAGGTTTCTCCATTGACTGGGAAGTTTATACTACAGCTCACTGTGTTATGAGTAAGACAGCTTTAATTGAAACCTCTAAAGAGTAAAGGAAAACAGGGGAAAAAAATATACTCATTTTTTTCCACTATCAATAATGCCTGGGCCTGCCAGTGGTACTGAATGCCAATATTGAACATCCCTTTTCTTTCATGTAAAATTTTAGTATAAAATTATTCAAATTATACTCTATGTCATAATGCCTGTGTTCTCTAGTTATATACGAAATGGATTTAAATGAAAGTTAAGTGGATTTCATTCACCCATTCATATTTTAAAAAGCACTTAGGGAGTCTGTTGGCTTATCCTCCCTGTCCTGTTGCTGTTCAGTCTGCCCCCAAGTGGTGGAGAGACTAAGAACCTCAAAAGGTAACTGTGGTTAGTCCTTGACTTACTGCTGCAATTGTGTACCTGATTGATTTTTGTTGGTATGTAACAGCTGAACAATTTGAAATTTATTATATGTAATACGAATGCACCTGTTCAAATCATAGCAGTATAATCCTTGAAAGTGTGACTGTATGTTTTAATTCAATGCACTAAGTAAATAAATTTCAAAACACACAGCCACCTTTCATGGAACACATAAAGGGTTTATTTTATACTCATTCTCTTCTTCCCTACCTGTTAAAAAAAAAAAAAAAAACACTCTCTGCTTTGGGCTTATATTAGAAGACATTTTCCCTCTTGATTTCTAGCAGTTGCTAGCTGCTATTGTTGAGTTTTAATATTCAATGTGACTCAGAACTGGAATAGGAAGTGGCAACCCACTCTAATATTCTTGCCTGGAAAATTCCATGGAAAGAGGAGCCTGGCGGGCCACAGTCCATGGGGTTGCAAAGAGTCAGACACGACTGAGCGACTGAACACGCACATGATTCAGAACGCTTCCTTTTTTTCAAGATCTTGGGAGCTCACTCCTGTTTCATTTGTTAAAATGGCCTTTGGGGAATGACAGTGATTGTGACAGACGGTAAAGGAGCAACAGTGCACTTTGGTGCTGCCTCTGTCGTTCCCTCTTGATCTCTTTCCACTTTCTCAAGGCAAATTATAGATTTCCTTTTGCCTCTAGAGGGACACGTAGCAGTTAGCAGTTGTGGTTCTTAGTTTCTGCCGCTAAGTCGCTTCAGTCGTGTCCGACTCTGTGCAACCCCAGAGACAGCAGCCCACCAGGCTCCCCCATCCCTGGGATTCTCCAGGCAAGAACACTGGAGTGGGTTGCCATTTCCTTCTCCAATGCATGAAAGTGAAAAGTGAAAGTGAAGTCGCTCAGTCGTGTCCGACTCTTCTAGACCCCAAGGACTGCAGCCCACCAGGCTCCTCCATCCATGGGATTTTCTAGGCAAGAGTACTGGAGTGGGGTGCCATTGCCTTCTCCGTCTTTGTTTCTAGATCTTAGAAAAAAGAGCTTCTGTTTGATTAAACATTGTCATTAAACATACTATTAATGAAGGATTCTGATTAGCACCTTGACCACATACCTGACTAAAGGAGGGAAATCGTCATGGTGAAGTCGCTCAGTTGTGTCTGACTCTTTGTGACCCCATGGACTGTAGCCCACCAGGCTCCTCCATCCATGGAATTTTCTAGGCAAGAGTACTGGCTCGGTTGCCATTTCCTTCTCCAGGGGATCTTCCCAACCCAGGAATCGAACCTGGGTCTCCCGCCTTGCGGGCAGACGATTTACTGTCTGAGCCACCAGGGAATCGCTAAAGGAGGGAAGGGACTTGTTAAATGAGGGAAAAAAAACAAGAAACAAGTCAAGTTCTTTGGTGAGTTTGAAGATAGCTCCCCTCTAGTGGCCAAAAATGGTACTTCACTCACAGGCTACCATCCAAACATTTTTTTGACAATTGTTTTTGTTTCTTTTAAAAACATTATATATATATATATATATATATATAGAGAGAGAGAGAGAGAGAGAGAGATGGTTGGTTATTATAGGTATCAGTGAATGTGTCTTGCAACTAAAATTCAACTCTTTAAAAAAATCAGAAATCTTTTCAATTATTAGATTCACAATTGTAAGTGTGAGAGAGTTGACAAAGATCCTTTCTACCCATGCAAGCACAGGACAGTTCCAAATGAAAAGATTATAATCGACTAAAAAAGATAGTAAAATGGGTCTGCATGTTTTAAAACTTATGTGTCTGGAGGAATTTAAAAAGTGTAAATATAAAGTTGGGTGGTGACTATATTCACTGTTTCTCTATGAATTTGAATACATACAGAGAAATATTTTAGAGAGATGGTAGCATCACAGTTAAAATTTATGTGTTAGGATATAAATGGCAATAGAGGTCAGTTGAGCATTGTGATTATAATTTGAGGTTATTTGTGTTTATTTATCTCTGGAAAATATTTAAGCACTACCAAGAATGTGCTACATTCCAGACAATGTGAGAGAAATGCAAAGATAAATAAGACATGTGAAAGGCTAGGGAACAGATGACTAAGCAGTGAAACAGTTCTGGTAGAAATATGCATTGAGAACCAGGGGAGCACATCCAAGTGCAGAGGGCTGGGGAACACAGTTAAGCATAGAAGAGTGAGTGAAATGATCAAGAGACTGGGCACAGCGCTGAAGGGTACCTGTGCAGAAAGCGCTGTAGAGAGTGTGGTTCTGAGCAACCAGCAGAGAAGGGGCTTCAAGGAAGAAAAGTTTATCTAGGCAGACCTCAGGGGCTGCATCATTTTATAATTTTCCTCAAGCACCTTAAGGACTTCTCAGGTGGTGCTAGTGGTAAAGAACCTGCCAGCCAATGCAGGAGACATAAGAGATGCCAGTTTGATTCCTGGGTCAGGAAGATCCCCTGGATGAGGGTATGGCAACCCAGTCCAGTATTCTTGCCTGGAGAATCCTATGGACAGAGGAGCCTGGTGGACTGCAGTCCATGGGGTCACAGTAAGGACTGAAGCAACTTAGCAGGCACTCACAGAGTGCTTAAGCAGACACTATGTTTTATACCATGACAAATTATCTCATGAGAGAAGGTGAGGTTTTGACTTCACTTTATACACATGAATATTATGAGTTAATCTTACAAAAAATATAGATTCATATGACACTAGGTAGTCCAGAATTTTGTGATGAAATGATGTTTTTGTGTTTCAGTCTGATTTTTTTTTTTAAACACAAAAGAAAGTGTTTCCTGAAAGGAATTGTTGAATGATTTGAAACAAAGTCATTCAGTCGTGTCTGACTCTTTGTGACCCCGTGGGCTATATAGTCCATGGAATTCTCCACGCCAGAATACTGGAGTGGGTAGCCTTTCCCTTCTCCAGGGGATCTTCCCAATCTAGGGATTGAACCCAGGTCTCCCGCATTACAGGCAGATTCTTTACCAGCTGAGCCACATGGGAAGCCCATTGAGTGATTTGAGAGACACATAATGAGGAAATGCTCAAATTTGGAAGTGTTACTGAGAAAACTTGACTCAACAGACATCAAGCAATGGGAGAGTTAAGCATTCTCCAAAGTTTTAGTTTTATTCTGAAGTAAATTGGAAGTTACCAGCTCTCATTAGAGGTATTGTTTGCCTAGCATAATACTTAAGGAAGTTTTTGGTGACAAAGTTTCACAATGATTTGAAGGAACATAAAACTCTGGAGATGAGATCAGAAGCAAATTTATCAAATAGATGACCAAGAGTGAGGCAGCCATAAGTAAAGAAATGGGGAAGTCATGAGACAGGTAAACACTTATCTAGATAATATACTTAATTGTTTAGGTTGCATATATTTTATACATTTTCTGTAGCTATTTTCAACCTTGAGTATTATAGAGTTTCTGAGTTATTTAAAATACTGGTATTATGGCAGGAATTAAAGTATAAAGTATATGTTATGTATAATGTTTTCTGTTGTTGTATAGTCACTCGCTCATGTTAGAGTCTTTGTGACCCCCATGGAATTTTCCAGGCAAGACTACTGTGGGTTGCCATTTCTTCCTCCCAGGGATCTTCTTGACCCAGGGATCAAACCTGAATCTCAGTGTCTTCTGCATTGCAGGCAGGTTCTTTACTGCTGAACCACCAGGGAAGCCCATATAATTTAATATATACTCATATAATGTATGTAACATATGTGAAGCATATATCTTTCATGTAAATATTATATATGTAATTATAAATACATGTACAATTCCATGCAACAAATAAAATTTCATTGCTGTGTACATACACACATTCTCTTTGCTCAAAACCAGCCATGCTACCCCAACGTTTACATCCCAAAAGATCTCCAGCTGCCCCAGGCTGTGGCCTTCATGCCCCAAGTACATCAAGCCTTCCTTGGCAGTGCCCTCATGCTCTTGACTTTTCTTATCTGCTCTCCTGAGTTGAGAATTAATTGTTTCTTACAACTGTTATCTCATGCCCCAGACATCAAGTATATGAGATCAAGTGTGTGATGTGTGTGCTACTCCATGCTAATCAGTTCAGTTCAGTCGCTCAGTCATGTCTGACTCTTTGCAACCCATGAACCGCAGCACACCAGGCCTCCCTGTCCATCACCAACTCCCGGAGTTTACCCAAACTCATGTCCATTGAGTCGGTGATGCCATCCAACCATCTCATCCTCTGTCGTCCCCTTCTCCTCCTGCCTTCAATCTTTCCCAACATCAGGGTCTTTTCAAATGAGTCAGCTCTTCCCATTAGGTGGCCAAAGTACTGGAGTTTCAGCTTCAACATTAGTCCTTCCAATGAACACCCAGGACTGATTTCCCTTAGGATGGACTGGGTGGATCTTCTTGCAGTCCAAGGGACTCTCAAGAGTCTTCTCCAACACCACAATTCAAAAGCATCAATTCTTCTGCTCTCAGCTTTCTTTATAGTCCAACTCTCACATCCATACATGACTACTGGAAAAACCATAGCCTTGACTAGATGGACCTTTGTTGACAAAGTAATGTCCCTGCTCTTTAATATGCTGTCTAGGTTGGTTATAACTTTCTTTTCAAGGAGTAAGCGTCTTTTAATTTCATGGCTATAATCACCATCTGCAGTGACTTTGGAGCCAAAAAAAAAAATGAAGTCTGCCATTGTTTCCACTGTTTCCCCATTTATTTGCCATGAAGCAAAAGGACCGGATGCCATGATCTTAGTTTTCTGAATGTTGAGCTTTAAGCCAACTTTTTCACCTG
>NW_011494772.1:4906585-4943764 GCF_000754665.1 Bison bison bison | reverse complement strand
ATCTGAGGTTATTGATATTTCTCCCGGCAATCTTGATTCCAGCTTGTGCTTCTTCCAGCCCAGCGTTTCTCATGATATACTCTGCATATAATAGAGTAACACGTTTGCATTTTAACCTATGTTTGTTAGTTGTTCAGTCATGTCCGACTCTTTGAGATCCTTTGGATGGTAGCCTGCCAGGCTCCTCTGTCCATGGAATTCTCTAGGCAAGAATACTGGAGTGGGTTGCCATTTCTTCTCTAGGGACTGAACCAGGGTCTCTTGCACTGCAGGCAGATTCTTTATCTTCTGAACCACCAGGGAAGACTCATGTTTCTCCCCAAATTAGCTGCAACAAATAGCTTTTCTGCAGAAAACAGGCCATTTGTTTGAGGAAAATAAGTTGTCAAATAACTTTGGCATTACCTAAGCACACCAAGTACAGATCTTAGGATTCTACTTATATGTAGAACTGAACCTTTGCCTGATAAGTATTTGCAGTACTGATAACAAGTTTCATAAACAGTTGTTCTGTGGTGTTCTTTAGTCTGTTTTTATAGGATGACATTCCTGAAGATGGTTACAAAGCCCATTGTTTCATTGCACACACACACACATTTTCATGCTTTGAAAGGCTCATGTATTAGACAAAGGATGTTGTGACTAGGCTTGGAAATCACTTGGCATTTTTAAGATTTGCCAAACAGCTTGAGATATTTTAAAATATTTTTGTTCGATCAAATCCCAAACATGTTTTTCCAAGTACTATTTTTTTAGATCAATTTTTATAACCACGTGTAATTTCAAGGAAATTTAACCCATATGTTTGTTTCTGTTACCATATATTCAAATTGATTTATAGCACAGATGTAAGTATTTCCTTTGACACTAGTGTATGAAGAGGGTGAGAGAGACTTGCAGTTTGAGGCACAGGAAAGTCCTCAGTGAGACGTTAGATTAATGACCACAGACTATAACCCAGTTCTAACCCCAACACACTCTTCATGATGAAAGTCACAGGGGACTGGCTGTAAGTGTCAGCAAAGGATGAGATCCAGGTACTGCCGTGTGTTGATGAATGTACATTCCTAACGTGGACTCCAGAGATGGAACTCTGATTGGTGCTTGTATAGCACTATGGGATTGAAACCCTTAAATGTTACTAAAGGCCTTTACCAACTGTAATGAAAAATTGAATCAATGAGCACTGATATTTACTGGCAAAACAGGACTGAGAACAGCTAGCACATTCTATTATTTTTTTGTGGCATAAGGCCTAGAAATGGGCTTGTTGATGGGAAAGCTGAAACACAATGAAAATGCCACCATACTTTACAGGAATAGCAAGAAAATGAAATTTTAAACCAGCATATGTATTACCTGGAAGCTATTCTTAACATTATATGGAAATAGAAAATCTCTAACAAGACCCTTAGATTCAACCAATGTGCCATCTTAGAAGTAGGTGATGCCTGCCATGGCAAAGATGCTGTGGGTGAGAATGGATAATAGCAGGCTCTCAGAATCAGTGCCAGTCAAAGGAAATTAAAATCCAGTTATGAAGTAGGGGGCAGACATAAGTCGTTCTAAAAACCAATGCATTTACAAAGTTAATTAAAAAAAAATGGTTCATAAGCATTGCTTGCAAATGCAAACCAAAAGTCAGTCATTGTGTGTATAATGATGCCTGGCTTGATACAAATTCTTGTGATATTCACAGGTAGAAAATGTGACATTTCATCCTAAATGTGGTGCCTACAAACACAGAGAAAATAAACATGTCTACTGCAGGGAGGAATTCCAGTGATCGAAGAAGTCAAACAACTGCTTGAACTCTGAGAGCCACCTTGGCTATTCTGCTTCAGGGTTTTTGGCAACATAACAGCATCTTTATGAATGTTACCATACAGAATGCTAGTTATACCAGGGCAGATGTAACTGGGGACTTTGACAACTCCGCCACACTTTGACTGGACTGACATTTCCTTAGCAGTAACAAGCTGCCACGGTCTGGTGCCATGGAGGCCCCTGGGCTTGATTTAAGAGTGCTGACATTGATGGCTTATTATTTCCTATCTTAGAGCTGTCAGGAGGCAACTGATGTCAGCACAAAATTATTTGATAGCTCTACATCTTGGGCAACATGTGAACCTATTGATGCCTATAAAATAGCCATCAGTGTCTTTGAACTGGGGGTGTGGATAATTGAGAATAAAAACTCACCTGATATGTAATACTTTGTTTTAAATTTGGTCCACATAAATATGAAGTATAACAATCTATTGGGTGCATACTGGTTACACACATTGAGTTATCTGCCTGTGTAATCCTCACAACAGTCTTACAAGATAAATAGTATTATTTTGACCTCATTTGACAGGACAGATTATACTCCTAGAAGGCCGAGAATTTCAGGGATTCAAATTACAGACAATCTAGTTTCAGGGTCCATGCTTTCACCTTGAATTTTACTGCTTCTACTATGGAATGGAATATTCTGGATTGATGAAATTCTTTCACTGAGCCACAGTTGTTTTTTATGCTTTAGTTTTAATGCAAGAAAATAATTGTTTCTTTCATCTAAAAATTATCAATTGATAGTTACGGAAAGCAAGCATTTTTATCATCTCTGTAGTTTTTCTTCAGCAAACGTGTCTAATGGAATAATTCCAATCATAAATGGAGTTAGTCAATGACCAGTTTTCTCATCATACTGTGTAGATTACTATTAGTCTACATAGTATAGCTGAAGCTGAAACTCCAGCACTTTGGCTGCCTGATGTGAAGAGCCGACTCATTAGAAAAGGCCCTGATGCTAGGAAAGATTGAAGGCAGGAGGAGAAGGGGATGACAGAGGATGAGATGGTTGGATGGCATCACTGACTCAATGGACATTAATGTGAGCAAGCTCAGGGAGATGGTGATGGACAGGGAAGTCTGGCATGCTGCAGTCCAAGGGGTTGCAAAGAGGCGGACATGACTGAGCGACTGAACAGCAACAACAAATATAGACTAATACATTATTTGAAAACATTCAAAACTTGTAGTGTAGTATGTAAATATATGGGATTTTTTTGGTAACATAAAATGAGAAAAATAAACAATTAATAATAATTATCTAACTTACAAATTGTAGCTCAACTCTACCATTCTGTTCTTCATTTCATTTAGTTTTTAGCCAGAGTAATCTTCTTCAGGGGTAGCTGTTTTTCTAAAGAATGTATTTTCCTGCTGCTGAAAATCACCTCTAATCTCTAAAGCAGTTTCATGTAGAATATTTCATGTATGGGTTGATCTAGTTTTGTGCTGTTTAAAAATATAACCCTTTTATTTTTCCTAACCTGAAGAATGGCTGTTGACAAAATAATTTCTAGAGTGTATGTGTATGTGAGTGTGTGTGCGTATTTCTTTTTTTCAACCAAATCACAGAGATCTAAGGGAATTCTGATTCTCTAATTCTAGCTCAGTATCCAGCAACTGAAAGCATTTAGTTGTGATTAAAACAGATTGAAGGAGATAATCCCTTTGAGAAAGCAGCTTCAAATAGCTTAGCAGTGCTTCTTCAGGGATAAGAACTAACACAACACCAGCTAATTCCTGCAAAGTCTCCCTCGTGGTGCTGGAGACATACCCCTCATTTGCTGTTTTTCCTCCTGATCGAGTTCTATTCAAATTCTTCCTCAACATGAATTCTGCTTTAAGGGTGGTTTTATTCACTCTGTTTTTCAAGAACCAAGAATTAGCCCGTGTTGCTTCAACTGAACCAATGGAATACCCTTTGTATCAGAAAGGAGCAGAGTGCAGGCTAGTCTCAATTCAACATGAGTTGAATCATGTTCTGAAAGACCAAGGGTAAGTCAGAGACAGTCTGGAACTTGGGATGCCATCTGCAGTGGAAACATTGTTCCATAAGATTGCTTCCTGATCAACCCTCCAAAGCCTATTTAACCCATATTGTAGTTTACCATACTTATAACTGGCCAGTACTGTAACCATCTAGCCTCTGTGTATAATCATAATTCTAGGAGAATAGCTCTAATTCATGTTGTAGCAGAGAGAGAAGCACCTTCTGTGCTTGAGAATGCCTTCAGATACATTTTATTCACCGTGTGCACTCCGTGTGCCGTTCCTTGGATCAGAGAGGTGAGCAAACTTGTACCTCTTGAGACAGGAGAAAGAGAGAGAACTGGGTTGGGGATAATTTATAAGTCAAGGTTTTCTTTATTTCCTTACCCTTTCCATCACTGCATCTCTATTTTGCAGGTTAAGACTATACCTTTGAGAACAGGAACCATGCCTGGAGAAGGGAATAATAAAGCCCATGAGGGGATTCCAAGTTTCAAAGGCTAGGAATATACTCCTGGGTCTCAGAGCAATATTTCTGAAACTGTGCTGAGTGGCCACCCTTACATGCTGCATTCAAAAGTGAAACACTGGAAATGTTCCTGCTGTACCTACCTCATTCTGCTCCTCCTTACTCCCTGCCTACACACCCACCATTCTTATACCTCCTTTCCCCCGAAAAAATTGCCAGGCGCCTTTTACTCTCTGGTGCACCCAGAATGCCATGATGGTGGGGCACATACTATAAGGACACATTGAGTGAGCAATAAACCACATCCACATGCCACCACTGAGTTTAATAATACAGTTTAGGCCATACAGTAATAAAGTTTAGGCCATACTTTGAAGGGCATTCGTGTTTTAAGGGCTTCCTTTCCGGCTACCTGCAATGCAGGAGACCCTGCATCAATCCCTGGGTTGGGAAGATCCCCTGGAGAAGGGAATGGCAACCCACTCCAGTATCCTTCCTGGGAAACCCCATGGATTTCCTGGCAGGCTATAGTCCATGAGGTTGCAAAGAGTCAGACAGGACTGAGCGACTAACACACACACACACACACACACACACACAGTGTTTGAAGACATGGACTATGTATATGTTTACAAACTGCAAAACAATGTACCCACCCATATTCTGTGGCACACTATACTATCAAGCTGGAATTCATTGATGGACAGCATGCAAACAAATCTAAAGTTGCAAGCTAACTCTTCTTATATGAATCACCTGCCAGCATTTCATAATTTCCCTGTATACCCTTTGCCATGCTATTATGCAGCAATTGATCTGCTGTTTAATTTATGGTAAAGATGATGAGCTGGCATTGATAATAATGGCATATGTTAAAAATGGAACAGGGCACCTTAATGGAATAAAAGAGATAGATAGATATATAGTTGAAAACCTTTTGACATTGCCTTGCCCCTGCTAATGTTTCACAACACTTTACATTTTGAAAAAAAAGTGATACTAAAATAGCATGTAAAATGTCATTCCCACATGCTGTTCTTGGTCTTTGGCATGCCTGTTTTCTCCACATTCTCCCAAAATGACAAGAATACATCCCATCTGATACATTCTGTGAAAAATTTAAAAGCATATTTGAAAACACAAAATACTGTTTTCATAAACTGCTGAAATCTGTGATAGTTTGGCAGTAATTGCAGGAACAATGCTTGAACTCAGCTGTTTAGTTTTTCTTTCTCATGCATTCTTTTGTCAGATGCACGGAATGTCCTTGTCCTGTATTGCTTTCTGATGTGTTGATCTGAGTCTCCCTACAAAACAAGTTAGTGCCTCAACAGAGTTTGACACTTGGATTTTCCCCACTCATTAGTGATCCAATGTTGGTATCGATGTAGTCTTTTAGAACAAAAATAAGTGATCTGAAACTGATTTCAGTTCAGTTCAGTTCAGTTGCTCAGTCGTGTCTGACTCTGCGACCCCATGAATTGGAGCACGCCAGGCCTCCCTGTCCATCACCAGCTCCTGGAGTTCACTCAGACTCATGTCCATCAAGTCAGTGATGCCATCCAGCCATCTCATCCTCTGTTGTCCCCTTCTCCTCCTGCCCCCAATCCCTCCTAACATCAGAGTTTTTTCCAATGAGTCAACTCTTCGCATGAGGTGGCCAAAGTACTGGAGTTTCAGCTTTAGCATCAGTCCTTCCAAAGAAATTCCAGGGCTGATCTCCTTCAGAATGGACTGGTTGGATCTCCTTCCAGTCCAAGGGACTCTCAAGAGTCTTCTCCAGCACCACAGTTCAAAAGCATCAATTCTTCGGCGCTCAGCCTTCTTCACAGTCCAACTCTCACATCCATCCATGACCACTGGAAAAACCATAGCCTTGACTAGACAAACCTTTGTTGGCAAAGTAATGTCTCTGCTTTTCAATATGCTATCTAGGTTAGTCATAACTTTCCTTCCAAGGAGTAAGCATCTTTTAGCACTGGGTAAATAGAAACAAGGTTTTTGAGAAAAGAAGGAATGATGGAATAGGGAATGTTAGGTATAAGACTTCTAGAAGGAGACATATGAATAAAATTCTCTTGAGTTTGAACAGGTAGAACATGGGAAACTTCTGTTTCTATTTTTGTTCTCCTTCTAGTCCTTGGAGGTTTAATATTCTCTCTTCTCTTGCATGGCAAAACATAACAAATTCAACTCTGGTTCTCATGTTCAGACTAATGAAAGAACACTGTAACTCTTGTTTATAGAGGATCCCTTTTTATTAAGAGAGATTTCATATCATTTATGAAACATCAATATCCTACCTGTTTGCTCTGCTCTTTTGTCAATAAATAGAATCAGTTCCTAATGAAAGAATTCTGTATGGTGATAGTGAAATCATTGAGTTCCTTGGCCATTTTATTCAGGATATTCAACTTAATTCTCATTTTCTACTTTCATATCTCTTTCATTGGGCTTACACTTACACAATGCTTAAGAAATGTGCATTCATCTAATTTTTGCAACCCATCTGAGTCAAACACTTGATACACACTGATTGTGTTAACCAGATTATAACTTGTTTTTACTTTTAGTATCATATATATTGTGTTAACCCAAAAGTTCATGTAAGTTTCTGTAAGATGTTAGGGAAAAACCCAAATGACCTTTTCGGATAACCCAATTATTTAAACCATTGGTCCCCTACTTCACCCAAAGTCCAAGTGTAAGGCATATTACTAGGTACTACATTTTTGGTGATTTGATGTCTGTATTGTGTCAGAGAATGACAATGGGCATGATTTGTGTCTAATAAACATTATGTCATCAAGGGTAATATTTAGATTTGAGTAGAAGTCAGTTATGACTGAGCTCAGGGTCTGTGGTGAGGAAGACTATCCAGATAAATGAATAGGGATGGACTTTTATGGAGTGTGTTTAAGGGGTTCTTAGAAGATCAGTTTCAAGTGTAAGGCTCAGGCCTAAAAGTAGAAAATGAAAAATTTGGTGGGAGCTCTTTACAAAGCTTTGAAAGGCAACCAAAGAATTGTGGGCCTTGAGCTGATGACATGTTGTTAACTTTGTTTATTTTCTGTGGAGTCATATTTACTGAATGCCACCTTGTCCCTCTTCCGTAATATTCTTTATTTGGTAAGAAGTTGTTGTGTTTGTTTTAAAAAAGAAGCAAAGTGTTAGAAATTCTCATTTCCAACATGAAATAAATGGCCAAGTGAAATTGTTTCTCAATATTCAGTTGACTTGCTTCATCCATTTCTTTGAAGCAAAGGTAAATCATATAGTATTCTATATGAAATAAACTTCGTCATTCAGTGTGAAAAAGGTAGCTGTGTCTTCTGTCACTTGAGGGTGTGCTGTGGAATCTGACAAGAACAAAACCCCCAGGGCACCAGGAAGACATATTTTCCAATCTAGATTTCAAATTGTGCAGTAGATGTTTGGGGTATGTCAGAGAAATATTAAGCCCATTCATATGGTAATTATCTGGAATGGCTCTTTGCTTCTATGTACCCTGCACTGATTGCTCCATAAACAGGCTTCAATATATAAACTTTTGCATTTAGTGGAAGTGCTGGTATCCGTGTCTGAATTCATAAATGCCATCTTAGGAAGCAGGCAATTTCTGTTTACAGCCCAGTGCCTGAGGGAGACTGTTTAATGAGGAGATGTGAAGCCTTTTGCAGTTTATTGTTGATGACATTTTGAGGACACTTGCAGTTGGGTAGATTGGAAAACAGTAAAGCTGGGTATTTTCTCAGATGTGGTTTATGTGCCCCAGAGTGTTGTATTGACTTTGATCAGTAATCACATTTCTACTAGTTTAAAAAAAAAAAAAAGATATCTTTTAGCAACTAAATTTTTAATATTTAAGGCAAAGAAAAAAAGAATATATTGCAAATCTGATACCTGGATTTTCTGAGATTCAAAGAATCTCAGTTTTATTCCTTATGCAGTTGAACTAAAGGTTATTCCCACTGTTTTTCCTAGCTTGAAATGGCTGCTTTTCTGGTTAGGTATAGTATTTGTATAACGGTTGATATTCTTTGTTCTCTGTATTTATAATGAAAAACTTTGAAATAGATTGAGACATTCCTGCGATAGAAATTAAATTGACATTGCTGTTTAGATAACTATGCCAGTGTTGAGTAAATCTCTTTATTTTGTACTTGTAATGTATATTCCCATCTATTGCCTGGAACTTTTAAGATGAAAAGCAATCAGGTGATATCTTTGTTCTTGCTTTTGTTTCTGTTTGAAATGTTTGTGACCAACTTGAATTTGTTAAAACTATAGGACTATGACACAGATTTGGTGGCTTGTAAGCCAGTGACTCTGTCCAGGTGGAACCATGGTGCTGTCGCTTCTTGATCTAGTCTGGTCTTCAGCTTCCTGTGATGCTTTTCCAGAGATGGTGTTCTAGAGTATATCATTAAAGTTCTGGAATTGAACTCTTCAGGCTTGAATCTTGATCCCATCAATTCCTTACTGTGTTATCCTTGACCTGGTTATGTATTTCATTAGGCCTAACTCCAAAATGAGTAATACCTAATTGTACTTGAGTTGTCATATGATAAAAAAAAAAAAAAAAAAAAAAAAAAACAAGACCATGGTTTACTCAGGCAAATCTATGTATGGCACAGAATGAATAATCAGTAGTAGGCGTTATTAGTGTGAGTACAATTATGTATGGGGAAGATGGTTGTTGAATACTAGATCCAAGCAGTCAAAACAGAGGGTAAAAGCGAGTCTTCAGACAGCTTCCACCTGAACTGTGATAAACTTCCTTTCTTCAATCAGGGAATGTTTCTGATGGTTTGCTCTTCCCCCATTTTTGTTGGGGTTCACTGAAATCTACTGAATTCTTACTCAAGACTCCACTTTACTGCATATTCTGTACAGATTCCTCTCCTTCCCCCCAAAGAATTATTTCACAGGATACAGTGCATGTGATTTCAGTTCTGTTAGCTTAAGCCAGTTTATTATAATGGATTCCATTGAGGCTTGGTTAGATTTCAGCCTCAGCCATTTTATTAACCACAAAGAGGCTATAGCTTTAGATTTGTTGATTCAACCATGCATTCTTAAGGTGATGTCCCAGACACTTTCATTAAAGCTGGCTGTTCCTAACTTGCATCAGCTACTTCTTACACTGTATTTTTAATTTTACTGTTACAAGTGAAGCTTTATGCTTTTATGCAATTGGCAAGGTAAAGAATCCTAGATTTTAATTTTATTAGATTGATTATTATGAACAGAATTAAATATGGAACCTTATTAAGTGAAAAAACCTACATGAACAAAAATCTATACTTATATTTTTGTTATAAACTGGTGATTTGAATGTCAGTGCAACTGTTGACAAAGAGAAGTATATTTGTTGTTTTGATAAATTGTGACAAACCATTGCCCACATGAGTCATGAAAAGAAACCTGGCAGAGAATTTTATCTCATGTGTTCAGAATCCACCATCACATATGCCTAAATTTTTATAAATCTGAGTCGCCTAGGTTGTTAAAACCATCTGCAATCAAATATGTTATTCAAAACAATGGCCAATTTGCATAACTGTTGGCTTGCTTCAATAATGAAAATTGTCACACTGTGTTTTTTGGAGCAAATTATCCGTAGTTTGGGATGAGGTCAATCCTAAAGGAAATCAACCTTGAATATTCATTGGAAGCACTGATGCTGAGGCTGAAGCTCCAATACTGATGCGAAGAACTGACTCATTGGAAAAGACCCTGATGCTGGCAAAAACTGAAGGTAAAAGGAGAAGAGGTCGGCAGAAGATGAGATGGTTAGATGACATTACCAATTCAATGGACATGAATTTGAGCAAACTCAGGGAGATAGTGAAGAATAGGGAAGCCTGGCGTGCTGCAGTCCATGGGGTCACAAGGAGTCAGACATGACTTAGCAACTGAGTAACACAACAAGACACTTTTTAGAAGTGTACTTTAGAGAGTTTTTTTTTTTCCCTAAAATATGTACAGAAAGAGTATTAATCCAACCTAGGAAAGAGGAACCAGCAAGCCTCTGATTGGAATGTCTGTCCCAGACACTCTACTGAAAGATTCATTCAGATGTAGTAAGCTTTTTATTTTTAGAAGATGGAATCTAATATCCACTGTCCAGTCCACACGTATACTTTAGGGTGAATGAGCTTGATGAAGATTATAGGTACTTTTCTCTAATGCATTGATGAAGTCTACTATCTCGGAAGCATGGAAGTTTGACTGGTAGGTTAGAGATTTCAGAGATTTTAAATTATACTCAAGATTCTACAGGCAGTTAAAGAGAAAAATAAGAGCACTGGGAGTGAGGGCTGAAAGAAGTATGATTAAAAATCTTGAGAGGACAGAGGCAGAGCAGAAAGTGAGACCAGGCCAAAGAAACACTTTGCTGTGTAATTCTGCCTTGGGCACTCTTGACCCATATGAAGCTGAACATCATCTCCAATGACATCTTTGGTGGATCTGTCCCAGATTGCCTGTGCTTAGCTTCGGGCACTAATTTTGTTTACTCATACAATCCAATCCATTAAACGTCTGCTGTAGTTTTTCGGGCCTGTGAGAGATTTTTTTTTCCTTTTTTCTTTTTTGACCCTAGCTCAGGATAAGATGAAGCGTTCACTGCTTCATTCATTCATACATCACAGATCTGCTTCTCTCACACCTTCTCTTCCTCATTCCCTTAGATACATAGGTCCTTCTAAAGCTCTGGGATATTTCTTTTGATATAATAGGCTTTGTGGCAGAAGAGGCAATAGCTCTTTGGTAGTGCTCAGAGGACTGACAGATACTTTTAAGCCTGGAGGGAAAAAAATTGACACAAGCTATTTTTCAGGAATTTTTTTTGATGCTGTATGCCCTAGTGAGACACAAACTGGCAGCAAAGGTGGCAATTATTAAGCCCTATAACTCAAGTTTACTTGCGGTCCTGAAAACTCTACACAGCCCATAAGAGAATTCCCTGTAGTACAGTAAGAGCAAGGCATGTATCTATTTTGTAAGGTTATCTCTTTCACTGCATTTGACATTTTCAAGTCTATGGCAGTAGGTGAGAAATATGGACCTTCACAAAGATACTATCACACAAACAAAAAGGAGTTAACATTTGAAGAGACAATGCAGTCTTTTCTTCAAATTTATTTAAGTACACATGTGATTGATATTAACATACTTTATACTTTTGAATGTAGCAGTGAGCTGAGCATACTTTACACCTGGAAAAATCTTAAATTTTGAAGGCAAAAAAATTATCCTTTCATTTCTATTTCTATCTTAGTCATCTCTACGTCTATATCTGTGCTTTTTAACTTAATTACAGAGCAAAAATGATGCTATTTAGCATTAAGCTAGGTTATAAAGATTTTCTACCTCTATTTGTTCACCTTCATTCACCTTCCTTGCTACACACCCCAAGCCCACTGATAACTCATCTGCCTCCTAAGTGGGTCTACATAAGAACATTAGCGATCATACTTGAAGGAAGAAGCAAAGAAAATAGTTCACAGTCATTTCTTAAATGTTAAGGCAACTTTAGCTTCAAAGTGTTGATATTCCAGTGGTCGAGAGACACCAGAGACACACAGAACAACATTGTAATGACTAATACGCAGTTATCGAGCGCCATGCTTTGATGAGAAAAACAACCTCGTACATGAAAACTGTGAAACTTGTCATCGTTGAGCTCTGTGCAAGGAGCCGTGGAGTCATAAAAGAGAACCTCCATTAATAGCCTGTCAAAATAAAGATGGAATATAAAGTGTGGGGGTTCCAGTGACTTTTTGGGAAAGACAAGAACGACCTCATAGTCATGACATTTGAGATGGGTTAATGAATGAGTAGGAATATGCCTGGTGAAGAAAAAGAAAAGGGAAAACTTTTGCACAAATGGAGAGTTTGAAGAGTCCCAGTAGATTCTGTAGGTGAACAGAGAGAGACAGTCTGTCAGAGCATAGTGTGAAGAGTGTGGCTTTAAGGGACCTGGGACTGAATCGTTCAGTGGAGCTGCTGCTGCTGCTGCTAAGTTGCTTCAGTCGTGTTCAACTCTGTGCGTCCCCTAGACAACAGCCCACTAGGCTCCTCTGTCCCTGGGATTTTCCAGGCAAGAACACTGGAGTGGGTTGCCATTTCCTTCTCCAATGCATGAAAGTGAAAAGTGAAAGTGAAGTCGCTCTGCTGCTGCTGCTGCTGCTAAGTCGCTTCAGTTGTATCCGACTCTGTGCAACCCCACAGATGGCAGCCCACTAGGCTCCTCTGTCCCTGGGATTCTCCAGGCAAGAATACTGGAGTGGGTTGCCATTTCCTTCTCCAATGCATGAAAGTGAAAAGTGAAAGTGAAGTCGCTCTGTGCTGCTGCTGCTGCTAAGTCGCTTCAGTTGTATCCGACTCTGTGCAACCCCACAGATGGCAGCCCACTAGGCTCCTCTGTCCCTGGGATTCTCCAGGCAAGAATACTCTTCAAGCCAGGAGGGAATGGCAAGACATACTTAAAATGATGAAAGAAAATAACCTACAGCCCGGATTATTGTACCCAGCAAGGATCTCATTCAAGTATGAAGGAGAAATCAAAAGCTTTTCAGACAAGCAAAAGCTGAGAGAATTCTGCACCACCAAACCAGCTCTCCAACAAATACTAAAGGATATTCTCTAGACAGGAAACACAAAAATGGTGTATAAACTCGAACCCAAAACAATAAAGTAAATGGCAACGGGATCATACTTATCAGTAATTACCTTAAACGTAAATGGGTTGAATGCCCCAACCAAAAGACAAAGACTGACTGAATGGATACAAAAACAAGACCCCTACATATGTTGTCTACAAGAGACCCACCTCAAAACAGGGGACACATACAGACTGAAAGTGAAGGACTGGAAAAAGATTTTCCATGCAAATTGGGACCAAAAGAAAGCAGGAGTCACAATACTCGTATCAGATAAATTAGACTTTAAAACAAAGGCTGTGAAAAGAGACAAAGAAGGTCACTACATAATGATCAAAGGATCAATCCAAGAAGAAGATATAACAATTATAAATATATATCCACCCATAAGAGCATCTTTTGGAGAAGGAGGTGGCAGCCCACTCCAGTGTTCTTGCCTGGAGAAATACATGGATGCAGGAGCCTGGTGGACTGCAGTCCATGGAGTCACAAGGAGTCAGGCATGATTTAGTGACTAAATGATGATGACAAAGAGTATCTTTAAAGGGATAAAACATGAGAAAGGTGAATATCTTAGATTTGTGGACTTACTGAAAGCTGGTATTGAAATGAGGGTTCTTTAACACTTGTATTATTTTCCTTATATTCACTAATTAAAAGTAAGGTTCAAACGCCAAAAAAAGAAAAAAAGAAAAAACAAAAAAAAGAATACTGGAGTGGGTTGCCATTTCCTTCTCCAATGCATAAAAGTGAAAAGTGAAAGTGAAGTCGCTCAGTCGTGTCCGACTCTTAGCGATCCCATGGACTGCAGCCCACCAGGCTCCTCCGTCCATGGGATTTTCCAGGCAAGAGTACTGACATAGGTTGCCATTGCCTTCTCTGGGTTCAGTGGAGTACAGGGGGCAAAGGACTTCTATGGTTAAGTTTTGTGTTTTTTGTTTTTTTTTTTTAATTTTGGGAGCAACAGGAAGTCAAGAGGAATGTTTTCTCTGTATCTTTCACATTCTCTTCCAAATTTTCTTATGTCCTTCCTTCTTTTTTCTTCCTTTCTTCCCCTTCTCCTCTTCTTTCTTTTCCTCCTTTTTCTCCCTTTCATTCTTATTTTAAGGATATTACCACATTAGCAGTGTGGTAGATGGACTAGGAGTTGGGGAGACTATTGGTATGTGAAACAATTAGAAGATTTAGCACTGGCCCACTAGGAAATGAATGAAGTTCTTCCAGAAAAAAGTAGCTGATATAAAAAGTGGGGCCTTTTCTCCAAGTACAAACTTGGAGAGCAAAGGTATAGAAAGACCTCATTTTCCCTCTCTAAGTCTCATGTAGCACACCATTGCCTAGTACCGCATAGGCAGTCTGCAAAGACTTATTGCTGGCAAAAAGTACTAGTGAATAAAAGCATACTTTCTATTTTGAGTTACAAATTGAGCTGGTGATGCCTTTTACCAAGGTCAAAAACAAGGGTGTGGAAAATATTTGTGAGGGGAAAAGACAGAAGTTCCACCTTTGCTTTGGGACATGGTAAATACTTGAAAATAATAATGAATTTATTATTGAATAAATACTTGAATATATACATTGTTCAATAAATACTTGAAAATATGAATTCTATAAAAAGAGAAAGGAGGAGAGATGATCGCCAAGAGATGATATTTTCATCATAAGTTTGTATGGGACAAATAAAGTGTTGATTTTATGTCTGGAAGAAATTGTTTACTTTCTGAATGAACATCCACGATTTCTAGCCATTAGCATGGCAGCAGGTATTTCTGAAGAGGCACTGTCACAGAAATCAATTGAGGAGTTTTAAAATGGCTTTTTTTTTTTCCTTTCAAAAGTGAACAATTTACCTTTTCCATCCACAGAGCAGGCACAATTATCAGAATGTATATTGCTTTTTTCTTAGAACACAGAACTTTCCTCTAAAAATTATGACATATCTTCTTCAATTTTAGCCCCCTAAGATGTTAAGCTGGGAATGAGGCGGCCAATTATGTTTATGCTTATGATCAAAAAGAAAATTAGAGAATTTTTTTCTACTAGCCTAACATTTTTAATAGCCTAACTATTAGACTATAATAAAAAGATCTTAATGACCCAGATAACCACAATGGTGTGATCCCTGACCTAGAGGCAGATATTCTGGAATGCAAAGACAAGTGGACCTTAGAAGCATCATTACGAACAAAGCTAGAAGAGGTGATGGAATTCCAGTTGAGCTATTTCAAATCGTAAAAGATGATGATATGAAAGTGCCACACTCAATATGCCAGCAAATTTGGAAAACTCAGCAGTGGCCACAGGACTGGAAAAGATCAGTTTTCCTTCCAATCCCAAAGAAAGGCAATGCCAAAGAATGTTCAAACTACTGCACAACTGCACTCATCTTACACACTAGCAAAGTAATGCTCAAAATTATCCAAGGAAGGCTTCAGCAGTACATGAACTGAGAACTTCCAGGTGCTCAATCTGGATTTAGAAAAGGCAGAGGAACCAGAGATCTAATTGCCAACAGCCATTGGATCGTTGAAAAAGCAAGAGAGTTCCAGAAAAATATCTACTTCTGCTTTATTGACTACGCCAAAGCCTTTAACTGTGTAAATCACAACAAACTGTGGAAAATTCTGAAAGTGATGGGAATACCAGATCACCTTACCTGCCTCCTGAAAAATCTGTATATAGGTCAAGAAGCAATATTAGAACATGCAACAACAGAGTGGTTCCAAATTTGGAAAGGAGTACATCAAGGCTGTACATTGTCACCCTACTTATTTAATTTATATGCAGAGTACATCATGAGAAATGCCGAAATGGATGAAGCACAAACTGGAATCAAGATTGCCAGGAGAAGTATCAATAACCTCAGATATGCAGGTGATAACACCCTTATGGCAGAAAGCAAAGAAGAACTGAATACCCTCTTGAATGAAAGTGAAAGAGGAGAGCGAAAAGGCTGGCTTAAAACTAAACAATCAAAAAACAAAGATCATGGCATTCAGTCCCATCAATTCATGGCAAATAGATGGGGGAACAGTGACAGACTTTATTTTCTTGGGCTCCAAAATCACTGCAGATGGTGACTGCAGCATGAAATTAAAAGATGCTTGCTCCTTGGAAGAAAAGCTATGACAAACCTAGACAGCATATTAAAAAGTAGACAAAGGTCCTTCTAGTCAAAGCTGTGGTTTTTCCACTTGTCAGGTATGGATGTGATAGTTGGACCATAATGAATGCTGAGCACTGAAGAATTGATGCTTTTGAACTGTGGTGTTGGAAAAGACTCTTGAGAATCCGTTGGACTGCAAGGAGATCAAACCAATCATTCATAAAGGAGATCCGTCCTAAATATTCACTGGAAGAACTGATGCTGAAGCTGAAGCTTTAATACTTTGGCCACCTGATGTGAAGAACTGACTCATTTGAAAAGACCCTGATGCTGGGAAAATATGAAGGCAGGAGTAGAAGGGGACAACAGAGAAGAAGATGGTCGGATAGCATCACCAACTCGATGGACATGAGTTTGAGCAAGCTTTGGGAGTTTGTGATGGACAGGGAAGCCTGGTGTAGTGCAGAGTGGGGCATAACTGAGGGACTGAACTGAACTGGTTAGACTATTCATGTTTAAACATCAATGAGTTTGAACTAGAAATTATATTCATGTTGTAGTATGTTTACTGTACTTTAAAAAAGTACTTAAAAATACTATAACAACAAAATACTTTATATGAGATGGGGTTATGTTTCCTGTATTTGTTACTTTATTTGAACCTAACAACTTACAAGTTGCATATCCTGTTGAAATAAGATATTCCTTGAGTGAGTGAAGTCGCTCAGTTGTGTCCAACTCTTTGCGACCTCATGGACTGTAGCCTACAAGGCTCCTCTGTCCATGGGATTTTCCAGGCAATAGTACTGGAGTGGATTGCCATTTCCTTCTCCAGCGGATCTTCCTGACCCAGGGATCGAACCCTGGTCTCCCACATTATAGACAGACGCTTTACCGTCTGAGTCACCAGGGAAGTCAAGATATTCCTTAGGTCCACACAAAACATTAAATAAGAACATCGTAAAGAAAATTGATTCTGGGATCACATAAGCATTTACTAATCTTGGTACTAAATTTATTTCTTTTAGGGAACCTGTTTCAAAAATTAGGGGGAAAAAGGTTTGTATTTCTTTGTAGTATAAAATGGTAGAGTCTTCTAAATGTATATATAACAGTAAAAGATGTTTATCCCAAATGATTTTGTTATTCATTTCTTGTTTGTTTTTTTTTTTTTTTCTTCAGAAAACCCTCAAATTGGACTCCACAAACCAATGTTATCAAGATTGTTTCACTAACTAATAAATCTTTTAGTATTGGTTGAAGTTTAATCCCAGTGTCCTTGAAACATTCCACTGAACATTCAGGTTTCCAATAAACAAGTATGATCAGTAATAATATACTTGAGTACAGCAAAGAAAATGTAGTTATTCCCCATTCTAAAGCTAATTTTTTAGAAAACAGGCATCAGAGAAAGGGGACCACAGACCTATTTTTAATGTTCAAATAAGCTAGAGCTCATATTTTATTTTGATCAGGGGATTAGGAAAAATCTTTGTTTGGAGGAAGCATTTAACTTCAGAGTTTCCACATTGCATTTCTTATAATTCTCATTATTTGGGCTATTTTCTTTTTTAATGGAAGTGCACTTTGTTTTAGATACGATCAGCTCCTCCCTTGTTTTGGTCAGACCCCACGTATAGTTGTTCTGGACTTGTTTGTGAGATCTCAGACATGATCATCATGACCTCAGTAGAGAGGGGTTGAAAAAGGAGCAGATGAATATCAAGAAATCTAAGCTCATGCATTTCAGATAAATGACTGCAAAGAGAAAATGCAGAAAGCAAAACATATGAAAATGGCTGATACAGAGCAATGAGGCAATGTCGTGGTGATTATTTTAAAATAATTTATTATACCTTGTAAAAGGAAAAGAGGAGGAAATAAAGCAGACAAAGATCTTTAAGGACCCACAGAATACAACTAATGAATTAAGATATCTATTTGAATATGCTTCAGTCATTAAGTATCTACAATGACAAGTATTCAGTGTTTTAACAAAATCAGTTCAGTTCAGTTACTCAGTCATGTCTCTTTGTGACCCCATGGACTACAGCATACTAAGCCATCACCAGCTCTCAAAGCATGCTCAAACTCATATCCATCGAGTCAGTGATGCCATCCAACCATCTTATCATCTATCCTCCCCTTCTCCTCCTGCCTTCAATCTTTGCCAGTATCAGGTTCTTTTCCAGTGAGTCAGTGCCTCGCATCAGGTGGCCAAAGTGTTGGAGTTTCGGCTTCAGCATCAGTCCTTCCAGTGAATATTCAAGAATTATTTTCTTTAGGATGGACTGGTTTAATCTCCTTCCAGTCCAAGAGACCCTTAAGAGTCTTCTCCAACACATTTCAAAAGCATCAGTTCTTCGGTGCTCAGCTTTCTTTATAGTCCAACTCTCACATCCATACATAACTACTGGAAAAAAATAGTTTTGACTAGACGAACCTTTGTTGATAAAGTAATATCTCTACTTTTTAATATGCTGTCTAGGTTGGCCATAGATTTTCTTCCAAGGAGCAAACGTCTTTTAATTTCATGGCTGCAACCACCATCTGCAGTGATTTTGGAGCCCAAGAAAATTAAGTGTCTCATTGTTTCCGTTGTTTCCCCATCTATTTGCCATGAAGTGATGGGACTGGATGCTATGATCTTAGTTTTTTGAATGTTGAGTTTTAAGCCAACTTCATTCTCCTCTTTCACTTTCATCAGGAGACTCTTTAGTTCTTCACTTTCTGCCATAAGGGTGGTGTCATCTACGTATCTGAGGTTATTGATATTTCTCCCAGCAATCTTGATTCCAGCTGTGCTTCTTCCAGACTGGCATTTCCCATGACATACTCTACATATAGGTGAAATAAGCAGAGTGACAATATACAGCCCTGATGTATTTCTTTCCCTACTTGGAACCAGTCTGTTGTTCTGTGTCCAGTTCTAACTGTTGCTTCTTGACCTGCATGCAGATTTCTCAGGAGGCAGGTCTGGTAGTCTGGTATTCCCATCTCTTAAAGAATTTTCCACAGTTTGTTGTAATACACATAATCAAAGGCTTTGGTGTAGTTAACAAAGCAGAAGTAACAAAATTAACAGAATACTAACATTATTTTAGTATTAGCAAAATACCTGGCAAATCCCATGGACGGAGGAGCCTGGTGGGCTGCAGTCCATGGGGTCACTAGGAGTTGGACATGACTGAGCGACTTCACTTTCCCTCTTCACTTTCATGCACTGGAGAGGGAAATGGCAACCCACTCCAGTGTTCTTGCCTGGAGAATCCCAGGGACAGGGGAGCCTGGTGGGCTGCTGTCTATGGGGTCGTACAGAGTTGGACACGACTGAAGAGACTTAGCAGCAGCAGCAGCAGCAGAATACTAATTAGATATAGATCAAGAAAATGAGTAAGGTTAGGTGCTTGATGCTAAAAGAGCAAAGTCATTTTTTTCTCTAAGCTATTGCTTTTCTATTTAGTAAATTATTTAAATAATTGTGTATTTCATTGATAAGTAAGTCTAGAATAATAAAGCTAATGTGTTGAAAAATTGATTTTTTTGAAATTGCATATCTAATGATAGAAACAGCTCTAGAGGTGGGTTCCTAGTACCATTTCAACATTCTTATTTAATTTTCCATGTTAGAGGAGTATCCTGTTAGAAAGAATATGAGGTTACTTAATCATTTTATAATGTACTTACTTAATCATTTGTCAGATAATTATTGATAATATAGTTACATTTTCTTGGTGAGAGGATAGGGACACAAGAGACAGCTTTTCTTTCCTTTATCTTTTGGCAAATAATAAAAAATACCTTTTAAAAATCATCCTTTTTCAAAACATGGGTGTGGTCCATATTGTTAAAGTATGTGCTTCCAGAACTATGTTTTGTTGTTCAGTTACTCAGTTGTGTCCAACCCTTTGTGACCCCCATGGATTGCAGCACGCCAGGCTTCCCTGTCCTTCACTATCTCCTGGAGCTTGCTCAAACTCATGTCCATTGAGTCAATGATGCTATCCAATAATCTCATCCTCTTTTGTCCCCTTCTCCTCCTGCCTTCAATCTTTCCCAGCATCAGGGTCTTTTCCAATGAGTCGCTCTTCTCATCAGATGGCCAAAGTATTGGAGCTTCAGTTTCAGCGTGAGTCCTTCCAATGAGTCTTCAGGGTTGTTTACCTTTAGGATTGACTGATTTGATCTCCTTGCTGTCCCAGGGACTAGGTTACAGTTTGGCAGTAATGTGTAGTTCTACTAAATGCTGACTTGATTAAATGAGCAAAGAGAATTTGAGCATAAGTCCATTGTGGAGATACTTTGGCTATACTGCTAATTTTAACCAAGAAGATGTTGATATGTTCAGAAAATGAAGTAATGTGTGGTAAGGTTGAAAGTTTCAGATAAGTTTCACTGTCTTCTTCATGTGGAAATAGTACTTTAAGTACCTGAATCTCAGCCTTTACTGAAACAACAACAAACTTTGGAGCAGTGTTGGTATTCTGAAAGGGAAATCTAAGTAAAGCCTACATCTGTGGATAACATCTTGAGCACATCACAATGCAAGAGATGAATTTGGTTAGTATGGCATTAAAGTAATCCATTGAAATGAAAGAAAAGACACTTTTCAGTTTCTTTTTTTTTTTTGTCTTTGGATAGTCTTTTAAAATCTATGTCATTTTTTAATGTCTCCAAGACATCATTACCACAGCCTTTACATAGAACGATAATATATATTTTAGGGAATAATGACCTACTCATGAATTGCTGGCTTTCAGCATCATCATGTATATTAAAGACAGAGTTGGAGAGATAAGCATACATACAAACATTTTATAGGCTTACTTTTTTCTTTCCTGTTCAATGCGTTTATTTGAAAACTGCTTATTTGCCTGAATTTGCCCTGCTGGCAAAAATTTTATACCAGACAGCTACTTTTTATTGTTGCTGCACATCATGAATAACAGCTTTATTTGATGGCAAATGAGATGCCCCAAGTTGCAAGCTTTCCATAAACATATCTGAATTGTTCAATTTCCTTCTCATTGTATAATTTCCACCCTCGCCCTTTCCCTGCTGATATTCAGATAAATATTTCATTCAAGTGATTTTCAGAACTGTCCTGTGTTACTTGCTGTCATAAGTGGTAAGATTGCTCAATTCACATTAGCTATACAAGTGCTGTACAGGTTTTTATCAGATCTTTCTAAAGTCATTTCTTTGTAATGAGTGGTAAGGAGAACAATAAAAGAATTCCTCCAATTGGTTTTCTGCACAGTGGTGATTTATTAGCTATAGAATTAGTAATATGACTATTTTCTAAGAAAAATGTCTTAATGAATTATTCTTTCTTTCTTTTCATATCTTCTAACTTGGATTTGAAAACTGTGACTGCTGATTGATTCCAAATGACTTCATTCTTTGTCTACCAATTAGGTAAGTGGTTTTGATTCTTTTGGTATTTGTAGGAGTTCATGGTTGTATTTTAACATCTCCCTTCATTACCAGTTTTTACTGTAGAGTTCACTGGTTAAATGAGGTAAAAATTGGATATAAAAAGACAAGTCACCTTTTTTCAGAAATGTATTTAAGGTCTATTTCATTAGCTGTTGTAGGACACAAACTATTAAGAAGACCCAATTCAGGTTGTCCTTTTTACAGATACCATATATTTAAATTAATTTAAGTCCATTTAGTTAGCTAGCTTTTGTTTATAAACGAGCTGTCAGCTCTTGCCTAGGAAGTTCCAGGTCATACCAGACTGGTTACTGAATGTGATACTAGTGACTCAGTTGTAAGAATGTATTCTATACCATAGCTCATGAGAGTTTGACAATCTGTAACAAACCATTTTGATGATCCCAAAGATAAGCTATTAAAAAAAAAACAAAACAAACAAACAAAAACCAGCTCTAGATTCTGTGTTACTGTCACTTATTCAGTGCTAGAGCTGGGTTAGTGGACCACAGTCTGTCGGCCAAAGTGGCCAACCATGTGTTAAGGATGCACTTTGTATTTTTTAATGGTGGATGTAAAATCAAAAGAAGAATCATACTCTGTAACATAGGAAAATTACATGAAGTTTACATTTGGGTACCCCAAAATGAATGTATTTTGCACATTGTTTATGGCTGCTTTATGCTACAATGTACGGCTCCCAAATCCTAAAATATTTACTTGCTGATTCTCAACAGAAAAAGTTTGCTGACCCTATTGCTTGAGCACCGGAATACAAGGGGTTAATTCCCAAAGACTCCTAGTTTGAGGACACTGATAAGAACAAAACTCATTCTGCATCTGGCCTTTTCTTCAATCACAAGGGAATCTACCATACCTAAAATGAACAAATTAAGACCAAATGGAAGAGCAGATCTCGATTGTAGATTTAAATTTTCCCAAACAGCTTTTTACATAGTTCTATTTCTTGTACTTTCAAGCCCTAAAACATGCAATGCATTAAATCTGATTTATTTTCACTGCCTTTGGGTCTTTGGGTTTGCCCCCAGACAGTCAAAGCCCAGTCGCTGTTAGGGCTGGGGTAGTGGCATTTTGTGTTGGGTGAAGCAGCAGTACATCGTATAATGAGAAATAATTTTCTCAAACTTTAAATATTTCTCAGGGATTTGTTTTACCTGAGAGGATATTAACACTCTATAGATACTGGCATTTCTGAACTACATGTGCTAGTGTTGGAAAAGTGTAATATTGATCATTGCCATCCAGCGTCATACTTAAAGCTGTACTAGTAAGTGTGGTTTTGTATTATGAAATACACTTTATGGAACTTTTCAGAACCAGGGTGGAATATGAGTGGTGATAACCTTCTTCTTTTTAAAGCAGTCTTAAAATAATTATAAATATATTTCTAGTTCACTCTGCATTTATCAGAAGTAGATGCATTTGTTGTTTGAGACAGAAGAAATAAAAGAACAAAGAAAGCATATTCTTGGAATATTGGGAGAGAGCAATGTAGAAAAAACTGGATATTAAAAATATGCATTATCTTCTAGGTTTAGGCCGCTGGGAAATAAAGCTTCTGTGTGTGTATTTGATATATAAAGACAGGCACAAAGAAAAAGGCAAACGTGCTATGGATATTCTGGCAGGGTACAATTATACAGTATGTTTCCTAACCCTTTTCATGAAAATTTGACATTACTGTACCTCAGCTAGAAGCAGCAGGAATCACCAGGGAAAGAACAGCTGGATACTTTATTAGGTTTTATGTTGTACATAAGGAGACCATGTTTTCCATTGTCAGTGTGTAAAAGAAAATGAAAGCTCTGGGCATCATTAAAGTCTCGGAAGCGTTGGATATGTCAGCTCTGTTCTCGCAACACCTGGATTGAAAGCGCAGTGTGAGGTCACTGTAAAACAAAAACAGACTGCGCTAGTTGGAATTTCCAGAGTTGATTTACAAAAAATAAAATAGCCCATCATTGTTGTAGAGGGAAGTATTCCTTTGTAACTAGACACTTACATACACATATGAATATAAATGTACGGATCTGTTTGAACATGTTTTCTATGTTATTGCACCTGACTGTCTCATGGCTGTACTCTTAGGGAAACCAGGAGGCTCTTTGGAGTCCAGGAAGTCCACTCCCTATTTTCTGGTCTTTATGATGTGATGTCCTTGATGAACCATTCTCCCTGACTCTCCATTTGGCCTCTTTTGTTCGATCAGTTTTAGTGAACATGTCTCCCAGCCCCCAACCCAACACACATGTGAGTCTTATTGACGTGATCACTCTGCCCCGCCTTGTAATTGCCTTTATGTTGAGGACCCTATATCTGTCCCACAAAGCCCACCACTCTGTTCCTCATACAGTGGTTTCCTTTTAAAGCACTGTATTAGTCAGCTTTGGTTGCCATGGCAGAACATAGATCGGGTGGCTTAAACAACAGGAATTGTTTTTTTCCTCACAGTTTTGGATGTTGCCAAGTCTGAGATCAGGGTGCCAGTGTGGTCAGGTTCTGCTAAGAGCTCTCATCCTACCTAACAGAGGGAGCCTTCTCACTATGTCCTCACACAGTGCTGTTAGAAGAGTACCTAACCCATATGAGCGTATTTAACTGTAATTAATTCCTAAAAATGTATCCTTAGATACAGTCACATTGAGAGGGTAGAGGTTCAAGGTATAAATTGTTCCAGGGGTGGATACAATTCAGCCTTTTAAAGACCTTTTGACACAATTTGAGTTGTATACATAAGACAGAGAACTTTTTATTTTTTTCTTCATGTGAAGCTATAAGAGGTATTTGTAGAGTTAGACCACTTATATCTTCATCCATGAGTTGAAGTAGTCTCTTGATCTTCATCATACACTCATAATAAATCTAGTAAACTACAAATGCAATTTGAATATTAAAATATACAGATATTTTGTATTTATAATATAAAAAGTATTGTGTGTTCTAGCTATGATCTCTTCTTTAATCATCTTAAAAGAATACAGAAGATTGAGCACTGATTTCATTCATCATTCATGAATCCACATGTTTATATATTTCCCACTGATGAAATGCCCAACTGTATGCATGAGGGGTACAGACCAGGAAGGATAGGGTGTAAAGAATAAGCTGACAACATTCTGCCCCTTAGCAGCTCATCGTCGGCAATAGAGTTTCAGAGCAGTACGTAAAGTGCTTAGAAATAAAAATATAAAGCAGTGCCCACCATCCTTTGTATATGAGTAACTTTTCAGTGGTGATGCCATCTGATCATGAAAGTAAGATCGCAGTTGAAGAAAGAAAACTCAAGGCAGTAAACTCAAGGCAAAGGGAACGGCAGATGCAAAGCAAACATGGGTTCAGAAGAGTATCACTGCAGAGCTGCAAGCCAGTGTGCTGAGTGGGATGAAGACAATGAAATGTTCTTAATTTATTTTTTAATTCTGCTTCTACTGTGTGTCAGGTACCAGGTTATGTGGGTTGGTGTTGAGTAGTACACAGGGATGAAATTGCTGTTCTCAAGCTGATGTTTTTAGGGGGAGGAGACAATAAATAATTCCATGATCAAAGAGAGTTCCCCCATTGGCTCAGCAGTAAGGAACCCCCCTGCCATACCAGGTCGGGATGATCCCCTGGAGGAGGAAATGACAACCCACTCCAGTATTCTTGCCTGAAGAATTCCATGGACAGATGAGCTTGGCAGGCTATAGCCCAAAGGGTCGCAAAGGATCCAACACAACTGAAGCACCTGAGCATGCACGCCGCATCCTCTAACGTTCTGTTTGGTTGTATTATTCCTTACCCATTAAGTTGTATCATTACTGTACTTGAGAGCATTATGATCATCTGACTTTGATTGCAAGTAAATTTGTTGCCTCTCCAGCCATGAAAGATAACCCCAAAGCTTAGAGGTTTCAAACAGCAATAAGTACTCATTCTTCTTCACGGTTTGTATGGGTCAAAATTTGGGATTCTGATTTGAGAACACTCTCCCCATTAAAACATAAAAACTATTATAAAGTATGAGTCAAAATGTCAGGAAGGGCTGGCTTCATCTAAACTAGCTGTACTGAGTGGAGGATCTACATCCGACTTGGTTTACTTATATGACTGACTGCTGAGTTGGTGTTGGTCATTTGCAGACCTCACTTTCTCCCTTGGGGGCAGCATCATAGGACTGTCTTTGTGTCCTCACAGCATGGCACCTGGCTTCTGGAGCAATCCAAGATCAGGTGGAAGCAGCAATGTCATTTAGGACTTAAAGCTCAGAAGTCACATACCTTCACATCTGCATTATGAGACTGTTCAGCCCTATTCAGTGTGGGAGGGGACTATCCAAGAACTTAAATACCAGGATATGAAGATAAGTGGTGGCCATCTTGGAAGTTGGCACCACAAGGAGAAATACTATTTTTAGTATTTAAAGAAATAATAGTGATATTTGGAATTGAAGTCAAAAAGAAAAAAATCCTAATTTCAACCAGTAACTGACATTATTATCTTTGAACTTAAATATCATATTTGATTTCTAAAGTACACACTTATTAAATGATTTCCTTCTTCTCATCAGGTACTTAATTTAGCTTTATTTAATAGAATAATGATATTAAATAACTTTGTAAATCAAAAGGTGAAAATATATGCAGAGAATAAATTATGAAGACTTTGTCCAGCATAATTGATGGTGATTATTTTCCAGTATAGTCTTCAATTCATTGCTGTAATAATCTTTTCAACCAATTAGCAGTTAATTTAGTCGGTTATGTTAAAATGTTAGCCACAGTATTTGCCAGTTAATGCAGGTTAAATGTTAATTATGCTGTTCTATAGTGACTAACATGGTACATCCTGAAATTGCACTTATTATTGGTTGGTTCTTTGAGTGTTGTACACTCATGTGCCTCATTATTATTGTGCTAATTTTAGTATAAGCACATCATATCCTGTGTCATTTAAAATAAAATCACCAGTCTTACATGCTTTCAATCAAACATTAGACCCTTTTGTGTTTAGTAGTTTACATGATTAAATAGTTAATGATCTTTGAGTCTTAGCTTGCATTTGATATATTTAGGCTGCATTGCTCAATATATTTTAAATATTTGTAGGTCAAAGTGTGGTCTCTTTTACAACCAATGCAAATCATAATTTTAAGTTAAATGTATATTTAACCTTCATGAGAGCTACAATTATAAATATGATGATGACTATTCCTTCAGCTATATTGCTAATGGAATGGAATAACAACTTATTTCCTGGGTCTGGTTTTATTACCCCTCATTCCACTCATACATCATCAGCTATTTTTTTTTTTTTTTTTTAGTACCGAGGAGCAGCATTTGGAAAACAGGATCTTATTAATATTCTTTTGCTAGATAACAAATTTCCACAGATGTACGGATTAAAACATCTACTTATTATTTCATAGTTCCATAGGTCAGAAGTGCAGGCTCAACTGGTTCTCTCCTCTGGCTTTTACATGGTCTTTTACAGTTAAGGTGTTGGCAAGTCTGCATTTTTTCTGGAAGATCTAGGGATGAATCTACATTTTAGATCATGCAGTTTCATGGCAGAATTCAGTTTTTCTTACTATTGCATGTGTGAGCTTCCTAGTGCTTTGATGGCAGTTGACAGTGGGAGTGGAGGGGTGTGTGTGAGAGAGAAAGCGAGAGAGTGTGCGTGTGTGTGTGGGTGTGTGTGTGTGTGTGTGTGGTGGGGAGGGGTGCTTCTAAACATATAGAAGCTGCCAGGGTTCCTTGTCTTATGGCCCATCTACTCCATGGAGTTGAGTCCTTTCAAACTTACAATCTCTCTGAATCTCCTACCTATCTAGGCTTCTCTTTTTTTTTTGTTTTTTTTTGGTCCCTTTAGACAATAGCTATTATTTTTTTAATTTATTTATTTTAATTGGAGGCTACTTACTTTATGATATTGTATTGGTTTAGCCATACATTGACATGAATCTGCCACGTGTGTACATGTGTTCCCCATCCTGAACCCCCCTCCCACCTCCCTCCCCATCCCATCCCTCTGGGTCATCTCTGAGCACCAACCTGAGCATCCTGTCTCATGCAACGAACCTGGACTGGCAGTCTGTTTCACATATGATAATATACATGTTTCAATGCTATTCTCTCAAATCATCCCACCCTCGCCTTTTCCCACAGAGTCCAAAAGACTGTTCTGTACATCTGTGTCTCTTTTGCTATCTCACATATAGGGTTATCTTTACCATACATCTCTCTAAATTCCATATATATGCGTTAGTATACTGTATTGGTGTTTTTCTTTCTGGCCTACTTCACTCTGTATAATAGGCTCCAGTTTCATCCACCTTATTAGAACTGATTCAAATGTATTCTTTTTAATGGCTTTGTAATATTCCATTGTGTATATGTACCACAGCTTTCTTATCCATTCGTCTACTGATGGACATCTAGGTTGTTTCCATGTCCTGGCTATTGTAAACAGTGCTGCGATGAACATTGGGGTACACGTGTCTCTTTCAATTCTGGTTTCCTCGGTGTGTATGCCCAGCAGTGAGATTGCTGGGTCATATGGCAGTTCTGTTTCTCTGTCTTAAAGCCAGTTGGCTTCTCTGTCTTTAAGCCCATGTTATTAGATTGGGCTCAACTAACTAATTCAGGGTAATTTCCCTATTTTAAAGTCAGTTCATAATCTTAATTCCACCTGCAAAGTCCTTCCACAGCAGTAGCTCATTAACCAATGGAAGGAAATCTTTCAGGAATCTCTTTAGAATTCTCCCTACTATAGGGTTCTTGGGCTTTCCTGGTGGCTCAGTGGTAAAGAACCTGCCTGCCAATGCAGAAGATCCAGGTTTGATCCCTGGGTTGGGAGGTCCTCTGGAAAAAGGAATGGCAACCCACTCCAGTACTCTTGCCTGGAAATCCCATGGACAGAGGAGCCTGGAGGGCCACAGTCTTTGGGGTCTCAAAAGAGTCCGACATGACTTAATGACTAAACAACAACAGATAGGGTTATTAGTTGGTCAGAAGCTTGGAATGATGTAACCTCAGCGAGTCCTCCCAGGAAAAGTTATGTTTTAGTTGAATCCTTGGGGAAAGAAAGAGTCCAGGAAGATATGGAGAGAAAACTCAGGAAAAGACTGGTCTAATGCCAAGGGCACCACACGACCTTGAGTTTCGTATTTGACCCGTCTTATGGCCTGTCAGTGAAGGAGACACATTGGGGTTCTCTCCCTGGCTTGGCATGATCCACTGTGATAGGAAATGGCACTTCATTCCAGTATTCTTGCCTAGAAAGTTCCTTGGGCAGAGGAGCATGGCAGGCTAGAGTCCACATGGCTGCAAAGAGTTGGACAGGACTGAGCACATGGTATTCTATGGCCTGTCAAGAAAAACAGATCCCATCCCAGACCAAAACCACTGCAATATAAATGTCTTACATTCCATACCTTATTTCTGAGTATGTAGTAATAAATAAACCAAACATCGTAATTTGTCCTTCCTTGTTCTGAAAACATTGCTGCAGCAGTGTTCCTCTCCTTTTTTTGCTCTTATCTAGATTGTTTCCATTAGTTCATGATTATGTTTACTTTTCTCAATACACACACACACACACACACAACTTCTTACTTCATCATTTCTCCCCTTAATTCTCCTTATTTGTATTTTTTTGTCTGGAATTTCTTTCTGATTTTTTTTTCCTGAGGCCACTCTTAAATCCAATATTTTTTCCCCACCCTTTACTCAAACTGTACGTATCATAAAAGGTGATGACTTCCATACTAACTCTGGTGGTCATGTCTGAGTATTCACCTTAATAGACCCATAATCAGTATTTGATCCAGATGATACACTTTGATATCCTTTCTTCTCTGATATGCTTTCTTCTTTGATGGCTTCCAAGACATTATTCGTGCATTGTATTTTTTCCTGTCTCCCCAGTTACTCCTTCTTAGATAGTGTTCTGGATTCACCTTTTTGCCTAAACCCTGTATTTTGAAGTGTCCCTACTCATGGTACTTCGGAGAAGGCAGTGGCACCCCACTCCAGTACTCTTGCCTGGAAAATCCCATGGATGGAGGAGCCTGGTGGGCTGCAGTCCATGGGGTCGTGAAGAGTCAGACACGACTGAGCGACTTCACTTTCACTTTTCACTTTCACGCATTGGAGAAGGAAATGGCAACCCACTCCAGTGATCTTGCCTGGAGAGTCCCAGGGACGGGGGAGCCTGGTGGGCTGCCATCCATGGGGTCGCACAGAGTCGGACACGACTGAAGTGACTTAGCAGCAGCAGCACTAATGGTACTTGAATTTCCTCATTTTCCTTCCAAATGTGCATCGCAGGTGATCACAGTGCCTCTCATGGATGGCTTTAGCTACTCTCTCTACGTGCTGGTAGTCACCAAATTTATATCTGAACCCTGGACATCTTCCCTTAACTTCTAAAAGTATTGATCCAATATTCCATTTGAATGTCCAGCAAGAATCTCAAAATTAATATGCTCCAACCGGAATGACTAATATTTCTACTTTCCTTCCTAAAAACCTCTCCAGCCACAGTGTTTCATTTACTTACGCCCAAGAACTTTGACCTTGTACATATTTCTTGTTCTAATTTTCTATCCAGTTTTTGGGGAAAAGGTAACTCTTCTATTTTCAGAATATATCTAGATTTTATTCATCTCCTTGCCAATGTCCAAGGTCAAAAGCTCATGCAGTTAATACTTCTCACCTGGATTATGACAAAATCATCACGACAGGTCTCTGATGCTGTCCTTGGCCCCGTTCAGTTCATCCTCACATCAGCATCAGTGCCTCACACATCTCTTGACTCCTCTCCTAATATACCCGCCAAGTCCTCATTTACTTTCTTGTTTTTTTCCTGCAAGTGATCCTGGCTTTTACCCCAGAGTCTATACATTAGCTGTTGGTTCTGCCTCATTAACTTTTCCATTGCATATCCATCTGGCTGACTCTTCCATTCTTTTCTCAAAAAGCCTCTTCTAAGGGAGATCTTCTCATGTCACTTCTTTTCAGTTGCAATGCTCTCATACCGGCTTGACATTTCTGTTCCCTTTTCCTGTCTTTTTTTCCTTCTTACAATTTACCTTTCACCTAGACTATAAACTCCATGTGGGCTGATATATTTGTCTGTATTTCTCCCTCTATCTCAGTGCTTAGAGCAAAGCATGGGATATGTATGTAATAAGTAAGTGGTCAGTACATGTTTAATGGTGGGGGAAACAGATATTTAAAGTACAGTGATGCAGAGTATACTTGGCTACAACCCCATAAGGTAAATAGAGCAGGTATTATTTTATTTTCCAAACGAAGGCAATTATATATCTTGCCCAAGGTCACAAAACTAGTTAAGTGTCAGAGATTAAACCAAAAATTCAACTCTCCTGACTCCTAACCTGGTTTTCTTCCCACTACAATAGGTGCTAAAAATACAGTGTTGGCTGTTCTTGGGAGTTATAATGCAATGTCCCCCAAGAATCTTGACATAAAGAAATAAGATTGTCTTCTGAGAGTTGCTCTATGAAATCAACATATAATGAATCAGTTACTTTAAAGAATTGGAATTGCTTTTAAACCAAGGGGACCTTTACCTATTATATGACCTAACATTCCTAAGGAAAGAATGTTTTAATAAGAAAAGGCAGACTTTGTAGAGGCAATTTAAAAGGATACCCAAAAGCAAAAGTTAGTAAAATGTATCCAAGAGGAGGGAGCCTCATTCAGCCAGTGGGCTATGAGAACTCCAGAGCCTCTTTGTCCATGGGTGAGTCAGATTCTCTTAGTCTGTGCCAATGGACACTTGATTCATCTTGCTAACTCATTATTTTCCTGATTCTATAATCACCAAACAGTATTAAGACTAATAACTGATTTTCCATGCAGCTCTGTCTCCCTGTAGGAGAAAAATTTCTGGCAAAATGTGCTCCTTGCAATCTTGTCCTGAATTATCTACTTCTTATTGAAAGTTAATGAATTGACCTTATGATTATGATTTGTCTTCTGTAAAAAGACATGTTACTGACATACATGTTCTGATTTATGTAACAGTTATTGTCTGAGGATTTAAAAAAAAATCAGTTTATGATTTTATATGTCACTTTCCTAAACTTTATTAATTGAATGTGAGTCTCTTTTGCACCTTTTCCCATTTCTGCTGAATATGAGGATGCTCTTAGCATTTCAGCCATGGAAAAAAAAATCAGCTAGAGCCTCCTAGTGTCAGCTGCCGCTTGAAATGCTGGTCTAGAGAAGACTCTAAAGGAGAGTCTTGGCTTAGGGAAGGGGACCTTTGTTTTTTAATAGAACATTAGCAGGATACATTTAGCTGAAGTTCAACTACTTCAGGGAATTATTAGTTGGTTGAAGATGGTTCTGGTCCTCAAAAGAGGGAGAAATTATTCTTGTAGATTAGCAGCAATTATTTTGGCAATTTGGATTTTTATCAAGAGCAAGGAAGGACAGTTGGGGCTAAGATAACCTGTGAGAGAGAAGAAAGAAATAGGTCATGGAACAGGACCCTAGAGACACCCAGTGGAAAATTCTCAGTCTTACAGGATGTATCACACATGAAAACCAGGTTTCTAAAGTCCTTCAGGCTTAGAACCAGACACATTCACTGACATCCTGATTTACCAAGCACTTTTGGTCTCAAATTATTTTCAATTCTTGCATTTCTTCATTTACATATGTTTGAATCAGTTCTGCTTTTTTGGTTGGTCCATCTTAAAAGTGTTGAATAATAGCCATAAAAGCATCTAGAGAAACTATTCTATTTCTTACAAGAAAATTCCTGTCCTCTTATTTGTTTATTTTACTCCTTACTTTCATTTTTTAATTTATTTTATCATAGAAGATAAATCTTAGGAAAGTTTATTGTGGCAAATTAAGTTTGTATTGTACCATAGTCAGGTCTTGAATAAATAATTAATTTTATGGAACAATGGGCAACATAGACATATCAAAACATACTGGCATTGTGTTTAAATAACATCCAAATTTTAGCCATAGAGCTTAGTTTTTTTTTTTTAAATCAAGGTATCATTTAGTTACCAAAGAAGGAGAAAATGACTAGTGGAAGGTGAGTTAGAAAAAGGTGTTATGATTGTTACGGAGGGGGGCCATGAAATGAATTAGAATGGCAGGTGAGGGATTAATGAGGAATAGAAAGGTTATCCCCAGGCCAGGAAAGGACTGGCAGGAATGGGGGTGGGGTGAACTGGGATAAAGAGTTCTGTGGTTAAGGTACCTCACTAGTCAGCATGAATATTTTCCTTTAACAAGGAGGAAGAATCATCCATGTTGAAATACAAGGAGGGAGGAATGTTTGGGCATCAGAAGGCTGGATTTATCTGCAAGTAAAAGGGAGGATAACTCTAATAATTAACCATGTTTTCTCACTAGCCCAAAGTTGCTAAGAGTGAATCAGGAAGGACATGTTATGTCAACATTGTAAGTAGAAAGAGCACAGTATACTCTGGGGCTCCAGGAGCAAGAATTGCAGGTATCAGCATTCCACACTAGCTTTTTAGAAGAGCTTGTTTTAAACTCAGGCCAAAGCACTACAGAGCTGTGTAATGAAAAATCTAGACGTTTTAAGGTATCAAAAGAGGCCTCTGATTTGAGTGCATGGACAGGTATGACTAGAGATGTGTTGCCAAACTTCTTGATTTGGGGGTGATGACAAAGGCTTCATTGTAATTTGGGCATCATTACGTATTGTATATGATATTCTCAATAGGCTGCCTGGCATGTGCGTATGCCCAGCATCATCACCAAATGGAGACACATCAATTGCAAGAAACAGTGCTATTTTCCCCCCTAGTGTTTAAAAGTCAATGAAGCCTGATAGTAAAAGCTGCATGGTCATAACGTGCTTTCTTTATTCATTTGATAATCAGTTCCGTTCAGTTCAGTCGTTCAGTCTTGTCCGACTCTTTGTGACCCCATGGACTGCAGCAATATTTGATAATACATGAAGAAATTAGGACATGGTGCTTTTTAAACTGAAGATAAGTATGATGCAGATTGAATAATATAAAAAAAAACTTCGACACTCTTACTTTAAAAAGAAAGGGACAATCCACTGAATTTTACACTCATCTTACTTTTTATGGGTTCAACAATAGTAGCATTGATATGGCAACCAGGAAGTTATCAGTGTGAATTAGTCTTTCTGTTGAGTTGATCTTATGTTAAGTTGCTCCAGACACTGGATATTGAAAGCTATTTCTCTCAGTGACCAGATGAACAGATTGGGAGGTCAAGAAAATGAAGATGCAGTGTATTTCTTGATTTAAATAGCTCATTTCATATGGTCCATGACAAAGTCATTGTAAATGAAATAATTTGCATTTGTCTCAACAGATCTATTAATCTTCTGGGTCATAGATTGTGTTCAGTTGAATCTCTTTGTTTACAGGTTATCAATAGACTTCAGAACTGCTTCTTTAAATTCTGTGATGAAGGAAAAATTCTTACTTTTCAGGCCTCAGGATTTTTCAGGTCATTATTAATGTTAATTTTTATTTTAAAAAGATGAGCTTTTAAACCCCTTTATGAACTCTGGGCTCCAGTTCATATTATAATGTTTCAGTCTAATCTTTAAGAAATTCCTTTAGCCAAATGATATAGTTCTGCATTGGGTACACACAAATTTGGGAGGTGCTTTTAATAACCAAGAAAGCCCACTGCTTTTGAGAAAGTGGCTTTATCACAAGTCCACATTTCAGGTAAAGGGTAATAGGAGGCAAGCATATTTCTAGACACAGTTAAGAACCAGGAAGAGTATGGTATATTTCTATTTTAATCCATTCATTTCACTTGAATTGACCTTGTGCAATGGTAAACAAAAATGTTCAAAAAAGGAAAGTGTCTGGCATCAGGATATGCTTCAGAATAGTTCTTTCATGCATAGCGTAATTTACCACAGAGACTTTTTTTTTTTAATTAAACTCAATAGCTATTAACACTGCTCAAAACATACACTGAAAAACATTGTTCTTGTTATTGTTCAGTCACTTAAGTCGTGTCCAACTCTTTATGACCCCCATGGACTATAGCATCCTTCACTATTGCCCTGAGTTTGCTCAATCTCATGTTCATTGAGTCAGTGATGCCATCCAATCATCTTATCCTCTATCGCCCCCCTTCTCCTCCTGCCCTCAGTCTTTCCCAGCATCAGGGTCTTTTCCAATGAGCTAAAGATAATCTGAAATCTCTTCTTGGATTAAACCATAAGTATGAAAAAAAGGTATAGATGAATTAGACTAACCACTGACTGGTACCACCACTCAGATCTTCTGTAGCTCCATGCCTGAATTGTTTTTAGAGAACTGTATTTTGGAATTATGCCCTTGGGCCACACTGAGGATCATTAGAAGAAGCAGTTCTGTGAAACTCATTACTGTATTTACTGCAAGAATTTCGTTGAGGATGTTATTCTCTGGATTACCCTGTGGATACCTTGTGAGAACACCCTGGAGAAATATATCTCCAGACTCAGTACCAGGAATAGTCTTCTGTTCCCTGAGCTAGTGGGTGTTGGTCTCATGGACATTGAGAGTTATAGAAATGATTGTTTTCCAGTTTACTAGAGACTAGAAAACACAAAGCAATATAGGGCTCATCTCTGTGATTAGAACAGAATATCACTGCTCTTTTGTGATGGTCTCTCTTCATGTTTTTTTTTAAATTTTCTATTCTATATTCCTTCACTTTAATACATTCATCTCTGTGATCTGTGTGTGTGTGCTCAGTCACTCAATCATGTATGACTGTTTGCAACTCCCTGGATTGTAGCCCGCCAGGCTCCTCTGTCCATGGAATTTTCCAGGCAATAATACTGGAGAGGGTTGACATTTCTTCCTCCAGGGAATCTCCCAGACCCAGGGATCAAACCCGTGTCTCTTGTATCTCCTTCATGGCAGGCAGATTCTTTATTGCTGAGCCACCAGGGAAGCCCAATACATTCATCTACTCAGTTTTATTTGATTTTGTAGTATGTATTTTCTAAGCCATTTAAAACCTTTGATAAAAGGCAGAGTATAAATAAGCAAACTAGTTTTATGAGTAAGGCCAAGATACCTTCTTAGATGAGGAACTTGATTGTCATTTGAAATAGCCATATCTTCATGGAGTCTACTAACATGGAAGTATGTTGTTTGAAACAGAATTTCTGAACCCAATATCTGAGCATAGATATTTTTAGAAGCTAGTAATTCTAACATGGTATAATCACAAAGAAAGGCATTTCTGGCCCAGAAAAAGAGCAAGTGCAGTGCCTTGAGAGGGGAACAAGCTTGGCATTGCCCCACAAGAGTAAAAAGTCCTGGCCATGTGGGTCAGAAGGTGTTGAAAGGAAAGGTGTGGGAGATAAAGTTGAAAAGCAGACAGGCTCGATTTCAAGCAGAGCCTTATAAACTATAATAGTAAGTCAAATTTCATTTAAAAAACAATAGAGGGCTGCCAAAGGGTTCTTTGTTAAGTTTATTAAGGTATAATTGACACATAAGAAAATTCACTTTTTAGTCTATATAACTGTGAATAATGATAAACACACAGAATTAGGTAACTATCTTTGACCATCTAAACAAAGAAAAATTTGTTATCACTCCCAAAAGTTCCATAATGTCTCTCTGAAAGTCATCCCTTCTCCACCTCCAGCCTGGGCAACCACAATTCTGCTCTCTGTCGCTATACTTCTGCTTTTTTGAGACTGTCTTATAACTTAGATCATACCATGTGTAACCTTTTGAGTCTGGTTTCTTTCACTAAACAAAATGCACTTACCATTCATTCATGCTGTTGCAAGTCTACAAGCCCTCTGTATAGAGGGCTTCAAGCAGGGAGCTGAAACAAACTGCTCTATATTTCATGAAAATAGCTCTGTTACTGTGATGAGAATTGAAGTATCATGGTTATTAAGAGGTGATTGTAACAGGTTAGGCAAAGGGAGATGATGGCGGCTTCCATGGTGGCGGCAGTGGAGGTTCTGAGAAATCGTTGATTTGGGAAATATTTTGAAGTCTGACTGACAGGGATTCTAGTGATTAGATTACAAGTAGGAATGAGAATTAACAACTTAGAAAAAATAATATTAGAAAATTCTTAAAAATTTAATGTAAAATAATGGAAGCACTAAACTTTCTTAGGAGACTTATCTAGTATAAACTTAGAATGATGAATTTTCTCAAGCAAAAAACAAATAAATAACAGAACTTAGGAAAAGTTAGTAATATAATAAAATTTGTTAGAAGGTGAAAAATACCACAGTTAAACCTGTAAAACTAGTACCTGCTGCTGCTGCTAAGTCGCTTCAGTCGTGTCCAACTCTGTGTGACCCCATAGACGAAAGCCCACAAGGCTCCCCCGTCCGTGGGATTCTCCAGGCAAGAACAGTGGAGTGGGTTGCCATTTCCTTCTCCAATGCATGAAAGTGAAAAGTGAAAGTGAAGTCACTCAGTCGTGTCCGACTCTTCATGACCTCATGGACTGCAGCCTACCAGGCTCCTCCATCCATGGAATTTTCCAGGCAGGAGTACTGGAGTGGGGGTGCCATTGCCTTCTCCCTAGGGAGAAACATTAACAGCATATAGAGCCACGTACTGAGAGAGAGAGAGATATATATATATATATGTATACACTATAATGATATATATACTATATAAT
>NW_011494772.1:4879534-4906485 GCF_000754665.1 Bison bison bison | reverse complement strand
ATATATATATATATTATATATACTATACTATTTATTGTTTGCTTTTGGAGAAAACAATTCAAAAGAATAATGGTCAAAGCAGAAAAAAGAACTACTGAAAAAACAGTTTCTAATGTATATATAAAATGAAGTTTAATCTCATTACTATTTGATTCAGCAATTTCAAATCTGGAACTTATTAGTAATACTTAATAGTATTACTTAATAGTAATACTTCTGTATGTGGGCATAGATTGTTATACACCAGTAGGGAAATAAATATGTAAATTTTGATTCTTGGGTACAATAAAATATAATGCAGCCATTAAAAAGATTAAGCTCGATCTGTATGATATGGAAACTTTCATGTTAAATGAAAAAGTTGTAAAACAGTTTATTCATCATGATTCCTTTGATAGCTAATTAAAAGAAACTTTTGTGATTGTGTGTGAAAGAGAGAGTAAATAGAAAAGCAACTGAATTCACACTAAATGAATAAAAGATTAACATCAGCATTTCTGCAGAGAACATGGGATTGGGTATGATTATAAATAAACTATTTCACATTTTCCTTCATTTTTTTAAAACTTGACTGTATTTAAAATTTAAAATAATGCTCTTGAAAATATTTTTGCAGTTATTTTTCTTATTCATTTAATCTTACAAATATGCGTTAATCATTTCTCTCAGATATGTATAGTTAAGTTCTAGATATATGCTTTTTTCATTTATTAGATATTGCCAATGGAGAAATGCATAAACAGTTGGAATGATCATGCAGTGGGATACCTTATATCATTACCATAATCTGGAGACACATGTATCAATGTAGAAAAAAGTTATTTGAACTAATTGAAGTCTCATAGTATACCATTTATGAACATTTTAAAAAATAGTGATTGTATATATTGTTCTGGAGAAATACATATTAGTAAATGATTAAAATATGCAAGGAGCAATACCACAATCTGAAGAGAATGGTTAATGCTGGTGGAGATGTTAATAGTTGGGCTTTGTCTTTATATATTTGACTGCTCAAAACATGCAAAGCATATATGATATATAACTTGCTTGCTAATAAACATGTTTGCTATATCTGGTTGAAAAAATATGAGAACCTCTTACATTATTTTCCATTATATTTTACAACTAGAAACAAAGAGAATATTTTGCTTAGATGAAGACTGAAAAAAAAAACTGGAAACTATTTTGAGGAAATGTAATAAATATTGCTTAAAACTGGGGATGGGGAGAGAAATTTTCAGTCTAGAATGAGGTGATATAAATTGTGATTTCTCTTGAATTATCATAATACAATTAATCAGTCATATTTATTAAAAAGTTATTAAGGGCTTCCCAGGTGGCGTTAGTGGTAAAGAACCCACCTGTCAATGCAGGAGACTTAAGAGAAGTGAATTGGGAAGATCCCTTTGAGAAGAGCATGGCAACCCACTCCAGTATTCTTGCCTGGAGAATCCTTATGAACAGAGGGGCCTGGCGGGCTACAGTCCCTGGGGTCGCAAAGGATTGGACATGACTGAAGTGACAGAGCAGGCATGCACATATGCTAAACACTTTGCAAATGTCTTTTGTGCATGTTACCGTTGAATTCTTAGGACAGTTTTATGGATCATACATGTGGAAGATGAACTTAGATGGGTTTAGAACCATATCCACAGTCACTCAGTAAGGAATAGAACCCTTACATGCACTTTCAAGGGACAGAACCAAGGTTTGAACCTTAGCTTTTCTTTTCATAGTACCAAATCTTAACTTCCACGTTCTGTCACCAAATACTATGTCTCTATTGTGAGAAGAAACATGGAGGGTTCTGCTGGTAGTCCTAAACCAGATGGGAGATGAGGCAGGAAATTAAGGCAAGATTTGAGGAAAAGTAGGAAAGAGGTCCAGACGAAAATGTACCCCTTACCTCTGAAAAGAAAATCACCAGAGAATTCAATCTTCTTTCATAGTCCTTTAGTGTAGACACCTGAAGTTAAGGTGTTGGTAGGACTCTGTTCCCTCTGAGACTGAGTAGAGTGCATCCTTTCCTTTTCCTAGCTTCGGTCAGTAGCTCTCAATTCTTGGTGCTTTTGACTTGTCGCTACATAACTACATTTTCTGCCTCCATCTTCAAATGGCAATCTTATATGTTCATATCTTTTTATAAGTATACTGATAATATTGGATTAAGAATTCACCCTACTGCAATATTTCCTCATCTTGCCTAATTACCTCTGCTACAAACCTACTTCCAGTATGGTCATATTCTGAATTACCAGTGATTAAAACATACATTTTTGTGGGACCCAGATCACCCCATATCAACCAGGAAAACAAAATTATAAGTTTCAGATTTTATTCTTGACCTTGGTAAGTATTTAGCATTAACAAAAAATTAAAATTACATTAAAATATAAATAAATAGATGTGTCTATCCAGTGTATCTCTATATATGCCATGCTTTATTCTATGTAATACACATAATTTAAATCATTAGTATCTATTATTATGTACTGAAATTTTTATATCTAGATAATCTCTTTAGAAAAACAGACTTTTAAAATACTGCTACAATACAGAAACCACTGGCATAAAGCTGTATTACCTTTTCAAAGATTTCTTATTCAGGATAGCTAATAATAATTCAAATCATACAGTTATTGCTTAAGTAACCGTTTGGTGAGGTAAACTGTTCAGTAGGCCTGCAAGATAGGCAAATTCATTGTAGAAAAAGCTGCTGATGAGTATGTTTTGTGTTCTTTTTTATCTAGTTGTTTCATTTTGTTTGTTTTTTTCCCTTCCCTGGCAGAAAGCCTTAATGGAAACAAAGTTATTTTTCTCATGTGTAATGATCAGTGCTCTTTCTCACCCCGACTTCCTGCCGCATCTTGAATAATAAGCAGTGCTTGAGTATCTAAATAGGAATCAAATGTTCTTGGAAAAAGATGCAAAAGAAATAAGAAAACAACTGGATTTTATTCACTTCTCAGGGAGAGATGCATTGAACTGCAAAAGCTGAAGCACCTGGGAAAATCTGTCTAGGCAGGCAGGGATGTGAACAGTAATGGAAAATGCATTTCTGTGTCAGCGTAGAGGGCTGGGAACCATTATACACTGTGGTTGGAGTGTGATCAAGTGAAATTCAAAAGAGAGATTATTTCAGAACCTTATAGCATAACAATACAATGTAGAAAGCAGATGAATGTGTGTGTCTATCCTTTCAGGCAGAAAGCATCTGTTTTGGAAAAATAAAATTTACTTATGCTGATTTAGAGACCTCAAACATGCCTTTCCAAAATATTTAGCAATTACTCCTGTCCAGTGAACCTTCAGAAACCAGAGATCACTGTAAGATTGTTAATGTGTGTTGGGTTCGGTTGTGGAGAAGACAGCTATAGACAGCTCAAAGAAAACATTTTAAAAACAGCTTTCTTCATTTAATTCTTCAATCAAAGAAAAAGGAGCATACACAGGTGCTGAATTGCTCCTCATTCTGTTTGTGATACACTGTTCGTTGAACCCAGGGTAGGCAAGGTGCGAACTAAGAGGCTGGGAGAACATGTGAGGAGCTATAGGAACTTCAGACATGTTTATTCTCTTTTGGCTGGCACAGGAGCCATAGTAGCATACATAACACAAGATAACTGCACAAACTCTCTCCTGGCTGACACAGCAGCCGTAGCAGTATTCTCTCCTCTCGTGACTAAGCCGTAACGCCACAGTATGCTGCTGCTTTCTTAGGTGGGGCTCATATATACCTACAGCACAAAGTAGCTTGTGACCAAGCGAGTACCTCGTGATACGCATGCGCAATGCTATATATTAGCTCAGCTGTTAAGTAGTCGTTATTTATAAAACATGTGGCCAGAGAGAGCCTGAACATGCCGTCATGGCTAATTTGCTCTTTCCCTACAGGTGCTAAATGCAGAAATTGAAGTACAAAATTTCTGCTGTATTCCCAGTATTCTAGGGGTGGAATCCCTGAGACTCTGCTTGAGTACTCATCATAATACTCACTAGCATATTCACTCAAAATAATGTTCACTAGCATCCAATGGCCTGACAAGCCCATCATGAATCATCAAGTGTAGGGAAATGGGTGTTTGGGTGGACGAGGAAGGGAGTTGCTTAGATATTCCAGTTGCAATTGCACTAATTTGTAAGAATCAGAACATAATTAAACCCCATCAAGAATTTGGATCCCTGGAAGGATTTATTTTACCCATAATTAGACACGAATTTGACACATGTAGAAAATTAGATTGTATAAAACAAAAATCCATTGATTACACTTTTTTTTTTTTGAGATGCAGATGGAGAGGAGGGTGGTGATAGGTAAAAATAAATTTGCCTAGGTAATTAAATGAACTTTGTCAGCACGTGTTATTATTGTTAATAGCTCTGTTTATGTTACCTTAAGCTTGTACGTGTGTGTGTGTGTGTGCGAGCTTAGTCTCTCAGTCATGTCCAACTCTTTTGAACCCATGGACTGTGGCCTGCCAGGCTCCTCTGTCCATGGGATTTTCCAGTCAAGAATACTGGAGTGGGTTGTCATTTTCTTCTCCAGGGGATCTTCCAGACCCAGGGATTGAACTCACATCTTCCTCGTCTCCTGCATTTCAGGCAGATTCTTTACTGCTGAGCCACTGGGGAAGCCCTGAGCTTGTATAGATAATGACAGTTACCTGTATTTTATGAATAAATTCCTTTGTGATAATTTAGTTCAAATCTTATATGAGAACTGAGAGTGCTATGAGTTTTACTTCATACTGGCTTTCTTTTTTAAGTTACAGACAAAACTGCAACATATGGCCTGCTATTAGCTTTAATTTCAAACTAAACATGCATTCTAAGAAGCAAAGTGACATGTGTTCACAAAGCTTTAAGATCCCTTCCACTTTCTTCTCTTCTAAACATATTGTTGATCTACCCCATCTCTACCTTCTCTCGACTTAATTCTGATAATTTTATCTCAATACATTTTATATTTTCAGGAGAATCTAAAGGTTTTCATAGAGACTCAGAGCTAGTTGCTAAATCTTTTTTATCTGCATATTGCTTGGTGCCAACTAAAATTTGTCCCCTGCCATCTGCCTGTGTAAGGATTAGGTCAGTAGTCAAATGCAGTTGTTAATCTGCAATACATCCTGAAAGGAGCTCAGGGCAAAGATCAGGTGTGAGGCAATCTGTGCTCTGGAAAACAAAACAAAACAAAAACTAACAGAACAGACCTTTGGATACTTAGAAATTTTCAGTAGAATATTTTATGTGCACAACTTCTTGTATCGTCTCTTTCTAGAAAAGCATTAAAATCATTAAAGGAGACATCTGTGAGCAGCAACCTTCCTGGGACTAGCAGCGACCTTCTGTCAAAGTGTGTGCTTGATTGCATGTATTTTCTTTCACTAAAATCGCATACATACCGAAGGCCCCCCTTACGTTTATGGAGCTGTTTCTCAGAGCTGTTTGAGAGGTGATCTCCATGGCTAGAGTCCTCCTTTTGCCCCAGATGTAACTGAACTCACCACTTTCAAGTTGGGCATTTATTTTTTTCAGTTGACATTAGCCTTGTTTCTTGATTTTTCTGATTAATTTGTTGGTGGTTTGTTTTTCATTCTGCTAATTTTCTTATTTCTTAGATTATGATCTTTTCAGTTTTATAGGCAGGCATTATTACATTAAAATGCCATATTCCTTCATTTCTATCAGTCACCTTCATAATTTTATCAGCTGTTTATGCTAATACGTTGTTAGAACTGAAGTAACCAAGTCAAATTTACTTTTCACCAGAGACCTCTTTAAAGTAGAGTTGCCAGATTGAATTCAGGATGTCCAGCTACATTTGAATTTCAGTTACAAAACATATAGTTTTTTTCTCATGATTGGGGAAAAATTTTCGTGTGGAACTTGCCTATGTCTTAAATCCAAATATCAGAGGTCATTCTGTTTTAACTATTTGTATGTGCTTGCTAAGTCACTTCAGTTGTGTCCCACCCTGAGATACCATGGACTGTGGCCCACCAGGCTCCTCTGTCCATGGAATTCTCCAAGTAAGAATACTAGCGTGAGTGGCTATGTCCTCCTCCAGGGAAGGAGTACTACTTTAAATGAGAGAACCGTTGAAAAACATTATTAGCTTAAAAATGGTGTTCATCAAATCAGCTTTAATTGATCTGATGAATCAGTTAAAGTCTATGTGTTAGTTGCTTAGTTGCTTTCAACTCTTTTTGATCCCATGGACTATAGCCTGTCAGGCCTCTCTGTCCATGGAATTCTCCAGGCATGAATAGTGGAGTGGGTAGCCATTCCCTTCTCCAGGGGATCTTCCCAACCCAGGGATTGAATCTGGGTGCCCTGCACTGCAGGCAGATTCTTTACTGTCTGAGTCACCAGAGAAACCCAACTATGTGAATAACTGACCCAGTTACATTTTAATGATTTAGTGGGCAGAGGCAAACATAAATTTAGGATCTTGTTAATATTCATTCATTTATTCATTTCACAAATGTTCAGTTCAGTTCAGTAGCTCAGTCCTGTCTGACTCCACTACTCCATAGACTGAAGCACACCAGGCTTCCCTGTCCTTCACTGTCTCTGTAAACTCATGTCCATTGAATCAGTGATGCCATCCAACCATCTCAACCTCTGGCATCCCCTTCTCCTCTTGCCCTCAGTCTTTCCCAGCATGAGGGTCTTTTCAAATGAGTCACTTCTTTGCGTCAGGTGTCCCAAGTATTGGAGTTTCAGCTTCAGTATCAGTCTTTCCAATGAATATTCAAGAATTATTTCCTTTAGGATGCATTGGTTTGGTCTCCTTGCACTCAAAGGGACTCTTAAGAGTCTTCTCCAACACCACAGTTCAAAAGCATCAGTTCTTCAGCACTCAGCTTTCTTTATAGTCCAACTCTCACATCCATACATGACTACTGGAAAAGCCATAGCTTTGACTAGATGGACCTTTGTTGGCAAAGTAATGTCTCTGCTTTTGAATATGCTGTCTAGGTTGGTCAAAGGAACAAGCGTCCTTTAATTTCATGCCTGTAATCACCATCTGCAATGATTTTGGAGCCCTCAAAAAATCTCTCACTGTTTCCATTGTTTCCCCATCTATTTGCCATGAAGTGATGGGACTGGATGCCATGATCTTAGTTTTCTGAATGTTGACTTTTAAGCCAAATTTTTCACTCTCCTCTTTCACTTTCATCAAGAGGCTCTTTAGTTCTTCTTCACTTTCTGCCATAAGGTTGGTGTCATCTGCATATCTGAGGTTATTGATATTTCTTCCAGCAATCTTGATTCCAGCATGTGCTTCCTCCAGCCCAGGATTTCACATGATGTACTCTGCATATAAGTTAAATAAGCAGGGTGACAATATACAGCCTTGACATACTCCTTTCCCTATTTGCAATCAGTCTGTTCCATGTCCGGTTCTAAATGTTGCTTCTTGACCTGCATACAGATTTCTCAGGAGGCAGGTCAGGTGGTCTGGTATTCCCATCTCTTTAAGAATTGTTCACAGGTTGTTATGATACACACAGTCAAAGGCTTTGGCATAATAAATAAAGAAGAAATAGATGTTTTTTTGGAACTTTCTTGCTTTTTCTATGATCCAGTGGATGTTTGCAATTTGATCTCTGGTTCCTCTGCCTTTTCTAAATCCAGATTGAACATCTGGATGGTCACGGTTCTTGTACTGTTGAAGCCTGGCTTGGAGAATTTTGAGCATTACTTTACTAGCATGTGAGATGAGTGCAATTGTGCAGTAGTTTGAGCATTCTTTGGCATTGCCTTTCTTTGGGATTGGAATAAAAACTGACCTTTTTAAGTCCTGTGGCAACTGTGGAGTTTTCCAAATTTTTTGATATACTGAGTGCAACAGTTTCACAGCATGATCTTTCAGGATTTGAAACAGCTCAACTGGAATTCCATCAGTTCCACTAGCTTTGTTTGTAGTGATGCTTCCTAAGGCCCACTTGACTTCACATTCTAAGATATCTGGCTCAAAGTGAGCAATCACACCATCTTGGTTATCTGGGTCATGTAGATCTTTTTTGTAGTTTTTCTATGTAGTCTTGCCGCTTCTTCTTAGTATCTTCACAAATGTTCCCTGAGTACCTAAAATACCAGATGTAATGATGAGCAAAATAAACATCAGCCTCACCTTTGAAGAATTTAAAACAATGGAGAAGAATATTAAATAATCTTTCAGTTTTATAGCAAATTGTAACAAGTCCAGTAAAGGAGAATATATTCTTATAGGACAGGGAGCCCAACTAACCTGCTGGACAGAAAGGGTGTTGTAATACTTCCCAGAAGTGTTAAGTTGAGCTGAAACTAAAGCCTAAATGGGACTGATTTGGACAAAGAGCAGGTAAGAAAAAAAGTGAATTTCCATGTAAATGGGAACATTCTCAGCAAAGGAATTGAAAGCAAGGATCTGTGTTTGAATTCCAGTGGTTTGTAAGTGAGACTAAAGAGATAGTCAAGGAAGTCTGTAACCAGGTAAAGTGGTATCCAGCAAGCCATCTTAATCTTCATTGTTAAAAAGAAAAAAAAAGGAAGATTTTGGAAAGCTTTAAGAGAGTGATAAGATTTGCATTTGAAAAGATAAATCTAGCAGCTTGAAGGAAGTTAACTGAAAGATTTGTAAACCACTTCATGGGTGGACAAGTTATCCCTTCTGCCAAAAGACCAAAGGAAGTCTAACAGATAGATAAAATTTTCTGTAAAGGGCCATACACTAAATGTTTTAGGAGTTATTGCCCTTACAGTCTCTGTTGCAACCACTCAAGGTTTCTTTTATAGTGCTAGAGCAATCATAGATGATATATAGATGAGTAAGCATGGCTGCATTCCAGTAAAACATTTTTTTATTTATACTAAAGTTTGAATTTCATATCATTTTTATGTGCCATAATATAATAGTCTCTTGAGTTTTTTTTTAACCATTTCAAAATGTAAAATTCATTCTTATATTGTGGGCTATACAAAAACAGCATGATTCTGTATTCTAGTTTTTGGAAGTGTATTTAAGGGAGAGTTAGATGGTTTTGGGCTTTTCCATGTGAAAGAATCTGCCTGCCAGTGCAGGAGATGTGTGTTGTTCCTTGGGTCTGGAAGATCCCTGACTAGAAATACAACCCACTCCAGTGGGTTTCTTGCCTGGGAGATCCCATAGACAGAGGAGAGCCTGGTGGGCTATAGTCCATGGGGTCACAAAGACTTGAACAATCCCTGGGTCAGAAAGATCCAATATTTTTGCCTGGAGAATCCCAGGGACAGAGGAGCCTGGCAGGCTACAGTCCATGGGGTTGCAAAGAGTCAGACACAACTGAGCCCTTTCTCCCTTTCTTTCTCCCAATGAGATAGTGCTTTTATATTTTAGCATGCTGTTAGGAGGAAAACTTCCTCTAGAAACTCCAAGTGGTCAGGGACCTGCAAATGAAATGACAGCAGATTAATGGGAGATAAATTTTAATCAACATGTATGAAGGAATACTTAGTAGTGAGAAAGTTGCTGAGTAGCAAAGGGCAAGGGCTTATATTCCAGCTTCTCAAAAATGAGGAGTTTGGGACTTCAGTGGAGAAAGTATGGAGAGTTCCATTAGACATATTCATCCTGAAGCCAATAGACATTCTCCCTCCTGGATGGAAGCTCCTCCAGAGGGGGTTTATAGTAGCTGAATTTATACCTCCCGGTGCTAAGGGTCAGCATTCTTTCAAGCAGGAAACTCCCACAGAGGGTTTAATGACAGCTGCATCTTAATGAGACTCTGCTTAAGTTTGGATAAAGTTTGTTTCTACAGCTGTGGTTCAGTTTAATCTTTGCACCATTTTGACTGGTTGTTGGTACCTTCAGTGACTATCATAGTGAAAGTGTTAGTTGGTCAGTCATGTCCGACTCTTTGCCACCCCATGGCCTGTATCCTACCAGGTTCCTCTGTCCATGGAATTCTCCAGGCCACAATACTGGAGTGAATTGCCACTCCAGGGGATTCTTCAGGGGATCTTCCCAATCAGGAATTGAACCCAGGTCTCCCACATTTCAGGCATATTCTGTACCATTTCAGCCACCAGAGAAGCCTCAACCTTTGTCTAAATAGTTGTCCCATGCTTGTAATTAAACTGCAAAGGGTCCTCCTATCTTCTTAGAATGATTCATCACTCTGTGTGGTATTTGCTTTGTATAACATGTAGAGATTTAGCAGACAAATTAGATGTGGAAAGGAATTCCAGATTTCTTGGCTCCATGTAAACCGTTTATATAGACAATAACAAAATCATAGTGAATTCTGACTTACTTTCACAGTTTTGTGCCAATATAAGGATGCTCTCATTGTATACCTCAGTCTCAATTAAAATACCTGCAGTGGTCTATTCTGCCAACCCAGGGACATGAAGATGTGAATAGTTTAGAAGCTTTAAACCATTTATTAGATGGTGCATTTCAATTAGGGAGGAGAGAAAGGTGTTGATTAGCAAAATTTAAAATATGTGCAATCCCAGGAAGTTGTAAGGACTAGAAAAATACTTTGGTGTGAGGAAATTTTTTCTTTTTCTTTTTTTTCTTCATCTCTTTTTAAAGAACTGTTCAACATAAAACAGATAACAGTCTAAATAATTGTATTTTGCTTTTGTCAAAATGAGAGTACAACCAAAGTGATTATTTTCTCTCGAGTTTGTGAAAAGAAGTATTTATTATAATAACTTACTTACCTACTTATGGACCTTTATAAAGAAATAGTTTGAGCATTTTGCAAGTCTTCTAGGAAATGTAGCTCGTGTGGTATGGGAATTTTAGCTCAGGGGCCTTCCTCACCTTGAAACCCTGGTACTTTCCTGATTATAATCTCACTAAGCTATGACCAACCTAGATAGTATATTAAAAAGCAGAGACATTACTTTGCCAACAAAGGTCCATCTAGTTAAGGCTATGCTTTTTCCAGTAGTCATGTATGGATGTGAGAGTTGGACTGTGAAGAAAGCTGAGCACCAAAGAATTGATGCTTTTGAACTGTGGTGTTGGAGAAGACTCTTGAGACTCCCTTGGACTGCAAGGAGATCCAACCGGTCCATCCTAAAGATCAGTCCTGGGTGTTCATTGGAAGGACTGATGCTGAAGCTGAAACTCCAATACTTTGGCCACCTCATGCGAAGAGTTGACTCAGTGGAAAAGACCCTGATGCTGGGAGGGATTGAGGGCAGGAGGAGAAGGGGATGACAGAGGATGAGATGGCTGGATGGCATCACCGACTCGATGGACATGAGTTTGCGTAAACTCTGGGAGTTGATGATGGACAGGGAGGCCTGGCGTGCTGCGGTTCATGGAGTTGCAAAGAGTCAGACACAACTGAGCAACTGAACTAAGGCTATGACAAACCTAGGCAGTGTATTAAAAAGCAGAGATATCACTTGACAACAAAGGTATGTATAGTCAAAGCTATGATTTTTCCAGTAGTCATGTGTATGTGTGAGAGTTGGACCATAAAAACTAAGTGCCAGAGAATTGATGCCTTCAAATTGTGGTGGTGGAATAGACTCTTGAGAGTCCCTTGGAAAGCAAGGAGATCAAACCAGTCAATCCTAAAGAAGATCAATCCTGAATATTTGTTGAAAGGACTCATGCTAAAGATTAAGCTCCAGTGCTTTGGCTACCCGATGTGAAGAGCTGACTCACTGGAAAATACCTGATGCTGGAAAAGATCAAAGGCAGGAGAAGAGGACAGCTTTGGATGAGATGGTTAGATAGCATCACCAACTTGACAGACATAAATCTGAGCAAACTCTGAGAGTTAGTGAAGGACAGGGAAACCCGGTGTGCTGCAGTCCATGGGGTCACAGAGTCCGACACCACTTAGCAACTGAACAACAACAATCCACTGTTGATTCAGTGGACACACTGCACTTTGGAGTTCAAATAGTTCCAGGGTACTGCATGATTGTGTTCTTGTGTGGATATAGGCATTTAAAACTACAAGCAAGAGATCTGTGCACAATTCTTATTGAACTGGTAAATAACCAAAGTGAAAAAATGATTAGGTACGGATGTCCTTTTTCGAAGGAGTGGACTAGTGTGTTCCTTTATATCCATATCCTTGTAAGTATCCTTTAAATGGAACTTCCCCTTCCCCTCACCCCTTCTCCCAGCTCCCATTCAGTAGGTGATGGTTAGTGTCTAATACACACTCTAAGTGTCATCCCCACTTAGGGAATAATCGTAACTCAGTAAGGTTAATAGTAATAGCTGAGCTCTTGGAAGTTTTCTTCGATGAGTAATAAAAAAAAGGCATTCAACATGAAAAATTGAAGGTGTTGTGAAGATGCCAGGAAACATTTTCTTCATTTTACTATGAAATTATTAGAAGGAGATAGACTCTCAACCTTTGAGATCAGCAATAGTAATTTTCTGTGGTTCCATGGGACATGCTATGCTTAGCAATGAAATTGTGTGTAATAAACTCTGTGGTTGAAATATTACCTCTAGCTTCCAGAATTTTATTCTGTTTATCCTCTCGAAGGGTTTCACTTTCATGTTAACTCTTAAATTGCTAAGATTTACCAAGGTCTGACACTTCAGTACCTCACTTCTGGTTCTTTATGTGAATATTTGACTAGAGAGCCTCAGAATTGAATAACAGTCTTCAGTAGAGATAGCAAATAAGATTTGGGTTGATAATATAGTTTATGGGATCTTAATTTTTCTTCCATCTAATAATAACATATGAGATTACTGGAGAAATTTTATTAATAGGGTGGTGTTTTCAGTGTCCTATGTTTATCTGATATTTCCGTTCACATTTTGTTAGAGTATTCATGAAATATCTAATGTGTTTGTCTATTAAACCGATTCTGGTTATAGGTCTTTAAAAGGCATAGCTTATAATACACAGACACCCTTGGATTCTACATTTATGGTTTGTCCATATTACTTTTCTATTGTTTTCTCTGTTTTTCATATGCTGTCCTTTGTAGGGTTAAATACATTTTGTTCTTTGTCATTTTTAAAAAGAAAACCAAAATTAATCATCTAAGAGCATATTTAATTGTTGTTATTTATCATCCACTTATATGTGTTTATGTATACATGTGTATGTATAATATACACACTTAATATGTGCCTATATATTTGAAACATTGTTCATGTAATTGCTGTTTTGGGGAGTATGAAGTGAGTTTACCCCAATATGAGATTGAAGTGTAGAAACTATAAGTAGTGGGTCTGTTTATTTATAACCTGCAGCTTTATGGGATTCCAAAAATTGTTTATTAGCTAATAAGTCTCCGAACATGCTATACTTAATAGTATATTTTTCTGAATATATTAATACTAATGTTCAAAAAAGGATTACATCAAATTTCTAGTTAATATGCCCACTTGATGTATCAACACTTACAGATGATTAATATTTTTTGCCAGTTCCCATTCCAGGATCTGACTTGGGTGAATAATTGAATCAGTCCACCTCTTTCGAACCACAGAATCTTAATCAACAGTCCTGGATCTGCATTGTCCTTTTGTATACACCCACAGCAAGAGAGGGCTTCCCTCATGGCTCAGACGGTAAAGAATCCACCCGCAATGCAGGAAACCTAGTTTTGATCCCTGGGTTGGGAGGATCTCTTGGAAAAGGGCATGGCAACCCACTCCAGTATTCTTGCCTGAAGAATTCCCCATGGACAGAGGAGCCTCACGGGTACAGTCCATGGGGTTGCAAAGAGTTGGACGTGACTAGCGATTAAGCACAGCAAGAGAAAAACATGTGGCAGTACAAACTGTATTGAAGGAGACAGGAAGAAAGAAGGATGGAGGGAGAAAAAGTAAAGGAAGGAGGCAGTAAATGGGGGGGAAGGAGGCAAGGATGACCAAAGGAAAAGCAAAAAGTATTGTTGAAAAGTGGTAGATGTATGCACAGTTGATTCCTAGGTGAGGAAGATGATTCTAAACAGAAGAGGAAGGCACAGTCAGTTTTCAGAGTTACCAAAAGAAGCCTCAAGTTTCTTTCCATCTCTGAGTTTGATGATAAGATTTCTCTTCACATGGTACATTTTCACTACATTTCTATGCCATATGTAAGTTTGTAGGCAGGAAAGAAAGAAGTAATGGGCCCCATTTTATAACTGAAAAATATTATTTTCTTGGACAAAAGATAATCTTTTCATTGTGTGTAAAACTACTTTGAAAAGGAACAGTAAGTTACTCATATAAAATGCAAATTAAAGTTGAATTTTTATCTGCTTTGAATAGAAACATGCAGTTCTCTCTCTTACTAGAGGCAATCAGTAGCAGCTTAGAGGAGGACCTTGGGGGTTGCCTGTAGTTTGGTTGAAGATTGTTACCACTGGATTTGCAGTAAATGCACTTCCTTCTCCTTAAGATAGGATGATGGGCAGGGATTAAGTCTTTATTACTAAAGAAGTTCTGAGCCAAGCTTCTCATTTTTTACGAATATATTCCCTTATTTATTAATGGTACTTTTGAAAACTGTTCAAGAAACGTATATGCTACTATGTTAACTATTAAAGTTCTCTGTTTAGATGAAGTGGAGGAGGCATATATTTTTCCTACCGACCCAACCAGTTAATGTTAAGATCATGGATGAAAAGAGAATTTATTGTAATAAAGTCATAACAAAAGCAAGAGATGCTTATAATTTTAGATTTTTTTTCAAAAATCTGGGACAGACCAATAAAGATTAGAGGAAAAATTTGCAGAAGCTATCAAAACATATTTAATGATACCTTTTTGAGTACTATTCATACTTAGTAATTTATCTGTGTGTTTAAGGTGAATAAACTAGATACAAATGATTTTGCCTCTGGAATTTATTTTAGCTTCTATTGAACTTAAATAGTTCTATGTAAAACTGTGTCTGTATATCTCTGTATATTTATATCTCAATGTTTGTTTCATCTACTTTATTGACTTAGTTTTTTGTAATATGAAAAAAGCTTTGGCCTTTATTCTCTGCTTATTAATATTACATATCCATTATAGGGAGTTCCTAGCATGTAAAGAAATTGTGCTCCTTAAAACAGAAGTATTAATATGAAAACTGAAAGTAAGGATATAGAATACCAAGTGAATTACTTCTTTCCAGAACAGCTAACTCCTGGTGAAAAGGGAAGCTGAAAAAAAATGTATGTTTTGATTGTGTCTATCAGAGAAATTATAGCTGCATGCAGCCCTCGCTCCAGGGAGAAAATTCACAGTGTGGGTTTATCTAAAGGAAGGAGGAAGGGTCATCTCCCCTGCCTTGCTCTTGTCTCGCCCTGAACTTGGCATTCTCATTCTGTCTCTCAGAAATGATTATATCAGCCTTAACCCTAAAGAAGGTAAAAAAGTTGGACAGAAAAAAACCCGAACAAACAGGATCTGATTACTTTCTCCATCATTATGAGGCCACATGTGGATTCTATTAGTTCTCTAGGTGTTTTCAGCAAAAATAGTATAAGCCTAGAAATTTACGTTTGACTCAAAAAGAAAATAGTAAGTAGGAGTGACTAGAATAAATTCCAAGAAGGAAAGGAATTGAGAGACTTTTCTTAAGTTATAGATTATGGTTTAAAAGTAAATAGTTATTAAAAGCATATATGATGGCAATGCCAATGGTTTATTTATTTTTAAGATCTGTTGACATTTTTGTAGCCTTAAAGAGTTAAATATGTTCCATGAAAAATATTGTCATCTAAACCTCTATATGGAGATTGCTGTTATATTCTGTATAATTGACTATGCTTCCTAAAAGTTTCTCTGAATTTATTTTCTGAAAGTTTTATGTGTGGCCTGATTCTCAATTTAGTGTGACTATCATTTTCTGTTGCTCTTACAAATTTTACTTTATTGATTTAAATATATTTTGCTGCCAGTGTACTAATATAGTTGCTGATGTGTTTTGACTGAATTAGTGTGACTTAGTAAGTTTGAACATTAAATGTTGCTTACACCCTAACTATAGAATCCTTTACTAATCCAAAAATAATTCAGTAATAATATGTGATTCAGTAGCTTCTCATCTTCCTGTTGAAGCCTAGGTTTTCACTATAAAATAATACTTTAATATTTCTTTGTAAAAGCCTTTCCTTTTAGTATGGTAAGATACAGGAATGCAACTAAGATGTTTTCTTGGGGTCTGTTGTCATTGAGTAGAAATCTACTTAACCTCCACTCAGTCTCCAATGATAATAGGATGTCTTTCTTCTTTTTTCATTTTTTGTTTTCCCTTCTGTCATATCAAGCAGCTGTCATAAAAAATTAACAGTTAAGTAAGGAGCATTAAGAGAATGCACTTTTTTTTTTTTACATTTTAAAGGATAGCAATTTTAACATAGAATAGAACTTCACCTTCAGTGCTTTCCAAATGATGGTGCTGCTTTCTTTGAAGTTTCTCTCTTTACTCATGATAAATGCTCTTTTGATAACTAGTAATTTTTGGTTTAACCATTTGCTATGAAGCTGTCCTAAGTAGTAACCTGCTTGGGTTCATATTAAGCTAATTATGACCAGTAATTAAAAGAAAACAAACTATTTATTTATTCTGGACTGTGTTGGGTCTGTGTTGCTTCTTGGGCTATTCTCTAGTTGCAGCAAGCAGGGTCTGCTCTCATCGCAGTGGCTTTTCTTGTTGCCATGCAGTCTTTGGGTTGTGCAGGCTTCAGTAGTTGCAGTACGTGGTCTCTGGTTCCAGCTTCTGGGCTCTAGAGCACAGGTTCACTAGTTGTGGTGCAAGGGTGTACCCACTCCATGGCATATGGGATCTTCCCAGATCAGGAATGGAACTCATGTTTCCTGCATTGACAGCTGGATTCTTTAGCACTGTGCCACCAGGGAAGCCCGTGTCTTAGGCATTAATAGTATGCAAAACAGAATCTTGGCACAGACTGTACTGTAGCCAGATCTTTTTCCTACAATTGTTTAAGGCCTCAGCACACATAGGAATAATGACACTGACATGTTCCCTAGTAGCTAAAAGCCCTTAGTAAGTACTCAGTGAAATAAGTTATTACTACACTACACTTTCTATACAGAAAGGACTGAAAAAGACCTGGGAAGGCAATTCAGACTGAGATTCCTGTCTCGAGTAGGACCATGTTTGTCTCTAAAGATTTTAAGTCTCTTTGGCATTCATTTTCAGGGATTTTGTTTTAGTTCAGGAGATATTCCTTGGAGATATTTCATTATAGTTGATTGGAGCAGATCATGTTATAGATATAATAATAGTATAATGCTACTGTAGAATGCAAATCAGCATCCCAGTTGGGATTATTTCACTTTTGTAAATAACTGCAGTTCTTCCTGATTTTTGAATTAAGGTTAAATTAATACAATCAAGGGAGGGTTCATGAAGAAGTCTAGATGTGTGGTTCCTAAAGACCATTTATTCACTTTCCCTGAAAGCCTTTCCTTGTCTTCCTAAGATGGTTGAATATCCTTTACCATGTATATTTAGGATGCCCAATGATTACTTTGCCTTAATCTTGCTGAATTTAATTACCCATATATTTAATGCAATTCTTGACGCCCTCCCTGCATTAAAGAGTACTTTCCTTGACAAACCTAGAAAATATATTTAAAAGCAGAGACATCATTTTACTGACAAAGGTCCGTCTATTCAAAGCTATGGTTTTTCCAGTAGTCATGTACGGAGGTGAGAGTTGGACCATAAAGAAGGCTGAGCACCAAAGAATTGATCATTTCAAATTGTGGTGCTTAAAAAGACTCTTCAGAGACCTTGGACTACAAGGAGATCAAACCAGTCCATCCTATAGGAAATCAACCCTGAATATTTTTTGGAAGGACTGATGTTTTAGCTGAAGCTCCAATACTTTGGCTACCTGATGCTGACTCATTGGAAAAGACCCTGATGCTGGGAAAGATTGAAGGTTAAAGGAGAAGGGGGCAGCAGGGCATGAGATGGTTAGATAGCATCACTGACTCAGTGGGCATGAATTTGAGCAAGCATCACTGAGTCAATGGACATGAATTTCAGCAAACTCTGGGAGACAGTGGAGGACAGAGGAGCCTGGTATGCTACAATCCATGAGGTTGCTAAGAGTTTGCTACAAATTAGTGACTGAACAAGAACAACAACAGCAACGCTTAAGGGCATAAACTCAGTTCTAGCATAGTGCAGTGCATATGCTAGAAATATACTGACTTTGGCTCTCATGGTGTTCAATGACCATTCACTTGTCATTTCTACCATTTCTACTATTTAATTAGTGTGATCCTATTTGGCAAGATCAGATGTGATTGTTTCTTGAAATAAGTTTTGCTATATTAAAAGAAAATGTAACCCCAGTTAGTCCTTTATTCTCATTATGTATAAAGAAATAGCAACCCACTCCAGTATTCATGCCTGGAGAATCCCATGAACCGAGGAGCCTGTGGGCTGCAGTCCACGGAGTCGCAAAAGAGTGGGGCTTAGCAGGTAAACAACAGCAGCTATATATACGGTACATTAGTTTCTCTTCTTTTTATACAGTAGTCAATTTACTATACAAGATGTTTTGAACCTTGAAAATTTCCCTCAATATATTATGGTGATCCTTCTATATTCATACCAGAAAACATCCTCATTTTTATGGATCAATTGGTATTGAATTATATGTCATGTACTACAAGCTGTGTTTTGTTTGTTGCATTTCACTTTTGGAATAAAAATTCCATAGGCATTTACACAGAAGTCAATTATGTCATGAAGACTGTAGGAAAGATACGAGATCATGATCCAGGGCAAGAGTGTCTAGCTGTTGTATCATGTTGTTAAAGTGACTGAAGGTTATTGACTTACTGTAATTGGAGTCAGATATCTGATTTAGTTGGGTATATCCATTTCAAAAGGAAAACGCAGGACTTTTGATGTTTAATCCCTTGTGTACCTTACTTTAACCCTTTGCCATTAGGTTGGACATAAACAATACTTAATATCAGTAACTAATGGCAGTGATTCGTCAGCCTGGTGGCAAAACAAAGCAATTCAGAACTAATCAGAAAGATACAATCAGGTATTGCCAGAGGTGAGAGATACTTTTTTATTTTCTTTGCTCTGACCTTCTGGAGTTTTTTCTTTGCAGTAATTTTGGTCTTGTCTACATTTACTGGAAGAAAGCTTTATCTGTTGCATTCTTTAAATGGTGGCACCAACTAAATCTAGTTCTTAGCAATAGGAGTTAGGAAAGATGAATAAATCTTAGCTAATTTTTTTTAATAAAGCATATATAAGAGTTGTTTTTCCTTATTTGAGAAGGGAAGTAACATTTTTGAAAATTATCATAATCTTATTGCAAATCAATTGATGTGTTATTCTGTCCAGTTTGAAGATGCAGCTAATATTTTTTGAGAATCACAATATAGATTGATATGGATAAATACAGGTAAAGATGTAAACATATATAGAGGTAAAGATATTTGAAATATGTTGTGTGTAATTGAGGTGAGTGAATTTTCTTTTTGCCCTCACTGGACCAATCATAGAGTCTTTCAACTGTTTTATAATTCCTCGTCATGGTCAACTAGGCAGTCTCTTAGAATTGCTCTTCTGCATAGATGCCTTTAAAACCTCTACTGAAGATCAGTTCAGTCTCATGCAGCCTCAGACCAAGCATGCAGAGCAAGTCAAGGATATCCATCTTTTCTTGGTGTCGTTTCTGTGTTCTTTTACATAGCTTAATTAAGGTTTTTACCAACCTTTACAGTATCCATTTTTTATCTTTTGTTAATCAGTGATACCATTAAACTAAGTATGCCAATTTGGTTTTTGTATCCAAAGTATACGGTGTGTTGTTGGCTTTTGGTGCTGTGCTGTGCTCACTCAATTGTGTCTGACTCATTTCGATCCCATGGACTGTAACCCACCAGGCTCTTCTTCTCAGCCACCAAGGAAACCCAAGAATACTGGAGTGGGTAGCCTATCCCTTCTCCAGGCGATCTTCCTGATCCACGAATTGAACCAGGGTCTCCGGCATTACAGGCAGATTATTTACCAGTTGAGCTATGAGGGAAGCCTTGGGTTCTGGTAGGCACTCAATAAAAACACTGAAAAAAAATCTCCTAAATTGGTATACATAGATTGGTCTAACTTAATATTTGCTTAACTGCAGTGAATTCAAGCTATATAATTTAAAGAAATGTGATATTGTTAGATAAAGTAATATATAGAATAGTATCTTTGTATACTCTTGGTTTGGATAAAATTTTTTAAAATAATAGAGTAAATGATTTTTATCTTTTATCACCACATGTTAATCAATCCTTTTCTGCCTCTAAACTCATGCAGACATACCTTGGAGATATTTCAGCTGGTTCCAGACCACCAGAATGAACCAAATATTGTAGTAAAGCAAATCACACAGTTTCCCAGTGCATATAAATGTTACATTTATACTATAGTGTATAATGTAGTGTATTAAGTGTGAAAAAACTTTATTCATAAAAAATATATATATCTTAATTTCAAAAATAGTTAATTGCTTAAAAGGAAATGCTGTCATCTGAGTCTTTAAGGAGTTGTCATCTTTTTGCACTAATAACATCAAAGATCACTGTCCATAGATTACCATAACAAATAGAATCATTGTGAAAGCACTGGAAATATAGGGAGAATTACCAAATTAGACACAAAGACTCCAACTGAGCAAATACTGTTGGAAAAATGACCGCAATAAACTGGCTTGACACAGGGTTGCCACAAACCTTCCATTTAAAAAAAAAATTGCAAAATCTATGAAGCACAGTAAAATGAAGTATGGTCTGCTCTAAAATTCCTGGGTTTGTATATCTCTTTTCAATGCAGTCCACTCCTGTGGAGCCTGGTCTTTGTTTCTTCAGCGTCTCTTGTTGTATCCCTCAGTCCCTTCCTGGCCTTGCTCTTCCCTGGCTCTTCCCTTAGAGGACAGTGAGCTGCACGTGGGGTCCCTATTCATCCTTCCGAGTCCCTGGAGAGGGTCCAGATCCTGTGTCAACTCAGGTGTTAGCTTTCACTCTCCACCTCTAAGCAAGGCACATCATCTGTCTTTTTATCCCCAGGAGAAGCAAAGTTATTTGGATCGTCCTAAAACACTCACAAGGGCATAATGTGTAGTCACTTCTAAAGTACACTTTCTGTCCCCACATGCTCACTTTGAGCTTCCATACAACTAGAGAAGTGGAGGCTATTAATATTATGTATGAAACAAGGAGCATTATCAAAATAAGGTCATCACTGAACAGCCTAACACTGCATTTGTTCCCTTGTCAGTGGCAAAAGCCAAAAATCCTACTTTTGCATAAGAAATCTAAATAATGCAATTTTTCCTTCAGAAGCTGGGGCACAGTAGCGCAGTGGGTTGTTTAAACTTCTCCTTTTTAGCTGTGTTTCCTATTGGAAGTCAAATGGTGTGGAACTTCATTGTTGTTCAGTCTCTCAGGAGTGTCCAACTCTTTGTGACCACATGGACTGCAGCACACCAGTTCCCTGTCCATCACTGTTTCCTGGAGCTTACTCACTCATCTCCATTGAGTTGGTGATGCCATCCAACCATCTCATCCTCTGTCGTCCCCTTCTCCTCCTGCCTTCATTCTTCCCCAGCATCAGGGTCTTCTCCAATGAGTCAACTCTTTGCATCATGTGGCCAAAGTATTGGAGCTTCAGCTTCAGCATCAGTCCTTCCAATAAATAGTCAGGGTTCATTTTCTTTAGGATTGACTGGTTTGATCTCCTTGTTGTCCAAGGGACTCTCAAAAGTCTTCTCCAGCACCACAGTTTAAAAGCATCAATTCTTCAGCACTCAGCTTTCTTGATGGCCCTACTCTCACATCCATACATGACTACTGGAAAAACCATCAGTTCATTTGCTCAGTTGTGTCTGACTCTTTGCGACCCCATGGACTGCAGCACACCAGGCCTCCATTTTCATCACCAACTCCCGGAGTTTACTCAAAGTCTTGTTCATTGAGTTGGTGATGCCATCCAACCATCTCATCCTTTGTAGTCCCCTTCTCTTCCTGCCTTCAATCTTTCCCAGCATCAGGGTCTTTTCAAATGAGTCAGTTCTGTGCATCCAGTGGCCAAAGTATTGGAGTTTCAGCTTCAGCATCAGTCCTTCCAATGAATTAAAAAAAACATAGATTTGACAATACAAATCTTTGTTGGTAAAGTAATATCTCTGCTTTTTAATACACTGTCTAGGTTTGTCGTAGTTTTTCTTCCAAGGAGCAAGCATCTTTTAATTTCATGGCTGCAATCACTGTCTGGAGTGATTTTGGAGCCCAGGAAAATAAAGTCTGTAATTGTTTCCATTATTTCCCATCTATTTGCCATGAAGTGATGGGACCAGATGCCATATTCTTAGTTTTCTGAATGTTGAATTTTAAGCCAACTTTTTCACTCCCATCTTTCACCTTTATCCTAAGTCTCTTAAGCTCTTATTTGCTTTCTGCCATTAGAATGATGTCATCTGGATATCTGAGGTTATTGATATTCCTTCTGGCAATCTTGATTCCAGCTTGTGCTTCATCTAACTCAGCATTTCTCATGATGTACTCTGCATATAAGTTAAATAAGCAGGGTAACCATATACAGACTTTATGTACTCCTTTCCCAATTTTGAAACAGTTGTTCCATACAGGGTTCTAACTATTGCTTCTTGACCTGCATTCAGATTTCTCAGGAGGCAGGTCAGATGGTCTGGTATCCCCATCTCTTGAAGAATTTTCCACAGTTTGTTGTGATCCACACAGTCAAAGACTTTAATGTAGTCAATGAAGCAGAAGTAGACGTGTCTTTCGAATTCCCTTGATTTTTTGATGATCCAGTGGATGTTGGCAATTTGATCTCTGGTTCCTTCGTGGAATGCTGCTTTATCTTTTTTTTTTCTCTATGACTGTCATAGGTGTGGCGGAGAATGCAGAGGTTGTGGAAAACATCATGATTATTTTTTTAAGATTTTCAAGCTTTTTTATTTGCATAATTTTAAAATTGTGCGTTCCAGTAACTAAAATCATTTTATAACAAAAGAATGGCCCTCTGATTAAACTGCATTTTACAGTCTGCAGGACACCTTGGACCAGCTTGCTTTTTATTCTGTATTTCACTGTCATCCCACCCGGCTTCCTCCTTCACCAGCGTGCAAGTTCCTTTCCTTCCCAGCCAGACAGGCAGATGGGAAAGGCGGCCTACATTGTCAGTAGTTCTCCATTCTTTGATGTGTAACATCGTATTAAAAATTTTAAACTATGTGAAGACGAATTAATACAAAAGGAGAAAATGAAAATAAGAGGGTAATAATAATAATGTACCAGTGGTAATTGTTTTGGAATTCAACCACTAAACCACTAAACAGAATGCTTTATTTTCTTATATACTTTCTGAAGTTCTTAGCCTAGAGAGTTCCTTCTTTCTCTTTTCCTTTCTTTTTTTTTTTTCTTTTGTCAGAGCAGTGGGTGTTACAGAGATTGTCTCAGTGGTGAATCTGTGGGAAGATGAATGTTTCTTTCATTGTCACCATTGATGAGTACCATCCCAAATGGAAAGTGTGATAAACCCTGGTCTCTTGATGCCATTCCTGCATCCCTACCCCAGTCCCAAACTCAAAGCCAGTAAGATCAGAGTGTGTGTTTTTTTCCCCCTCTTTTTTCCCTTGAAAAAGAAACTGTCTTTTCTCCCCATTGCTTCTTAAAGCAGACATTTAGAATAATCAAGAGAGCATTCTTACATTTCCTGTTTCCATGGAATCTATAGAAAGTTGAAAGTATCCAGGATGCCCTGTTAGCCCATAAAACCATTATCAGATTTCTAGTCTCTTCAGCTTAACTTAGATCTTCAGAAATATAAAGCAGGGCTGTTTTCAACAGAGGAACTCTGCATGAAGAGCCTTTCAAATGATAGCTTCTAAACTTTCAGTATCCCTTTGATGATTTCACACTCTGACTGTTTTTGCATCTTCCTGACATTTGCAGTTCCCTTGGGGAACTTATTACAGTACACATACTACCCATGGTTAGATAATCACAAGTTCAGATATTTGTGAATGTTTAGGTTCTGAAGAAGAAAAATGACTTCAGGCAAGGATACTTGTCAGCACAATCATAGAAAAACTCAGAAAATTCCATGTGCATGTATTCACATATGTGACTCATTAGTTTCCCTCTCATATGATTCTTCTTTTTTATTTTTGCTATTGTTATTTTATTTTTCTTGGATTATATCTTTCTGTTCTTTTATTTTTAAACCAGAGTCAATTTATCATGGAAAATTTCTGCTTTGTTGAGGAACGGGTATGTGAAACATGATGCCATCTTGACATGGAATCTATTTTTTTCTGGAGAGGAATTTGAGATGTCTAGGAGATTTTACTTTTTAAAATTTTCCCCTTCAATAACATGCATTAAATGCCCAAACTAAATTTGTTTTTAATGCTTTGCAGAGAACTCAGAATTCCTGGTGGAAGCAGATATTTTAGGCACATGCCAACAAACAAACACATATTAAAATTCTTTACTTCTTCACTTTATTTCCTAAGTGGAGGAGTAAACAGCAAGCCTACTTATTGAATAAAAAGTTCTGTATGAAAAGACTGAACCTGGAAACATATGAAAAATATTACATGACATGAACATTAGCTAAAGACATGAAACTATTATTAAAATTCTAGATACATTTGTGAATAAGAATTCAGAAAATTTGACAGGCCCTTTAAAAACACTACTAAAATTAAGACATTCTAAATCACAGCATTAAAATACTAGCAAACATGCTCTTCCTTAGAAAGATAGATGAAGTATTTATACATCTTCATTTTTATTTATTGCTAATACATCAACAAAATGACTTTTGTGCCTGTGGATTTAAATTTTTTTTTGGATTTTTGCTTTTCTTTTATTCCTTTTTACAAATTTACTTAATCCGCAAGTTTCTAGCTGTTCAAAAGGGGAAAAAAGGAAACTCTTCTATATACATTTAAAGCTATAACTTTTAAAAGTATATTTATTAATTTTCACACAATCTCCAGCTGCTTAAATAAAATATGTTCTCCTTACCACACTATGTATAGTTGATAAAAAAGATATTCTGGAACCTCGTATTAACCATGTCTCTTTGGGCATGTTATTTAACTTCAGTTTTCTCATTTGTAAAATGGAGATATTAATAATACCTCACTCAAAGAGCTAAACTGAAGATTAAATGAGCCCATGGTAAAAGTACTTGGAACTCAGTGATGAAATAGCTATTGCTATTACTTAGCTACTGGGAAAGCTACACAGGGAGTTAAGCAGCTTATTCAGTTCTGAAACTAATTTTCCATATTTTCCTTTTATTAATTTTAACACCATTTTTCTTTCTTTATTTGTATATTTTATTATTTGACACTCATTACATGAGCAGAGTGCGGACTCAGTTTGCAATAGAGTCAGCTTCCAGCAATATATTGCTTTGCACTGTGCTAGCCTGTTTTTATTAAGTAAAGTAATAACTCAGTGTGTGCCGCATCCGGTTGCTTCAGAGTCACATACCAGTCCTCTCTCTCCCATCACATTAACCAGCCACTAAATCACATTGATTCTTCACCACTTCCCTCAAGTTTTTCTGCTTTTCTTCACCATTCAACCACTACTTTAGTTCAGGCTTTCTTTACCTCTTTCTGGTCTTACCAACTTCAGTGCCAGCTTCCTGACCAGTCTTTCTGTGGCTCCAAAACATTTTTAATTTTATATTTCTAAGAAATAAACGGACAGTGTTCTTAAGATCCTACAGTGGTGGCCAAAACTCTTCAGGCTGTGCTCTTCAGGTTAGGAGCATAATCTACTTGTTAGCCTTATCCCATACCAGTTCTTTTTGAAACTTAACCCTTCAGTTGTACAAAACCTTTTACTTTTGCCATCTTGAGCCTCTGCTTCTTCATCTCTCTGCTAGTATTCAGGCAGACTTCTCTGCCTGGAATGCTCCTTTGTTTTTTCTCTCTCTTACTCTTTGCCTGTCTAACTCTTCCAGTTCATGTCTTTGGAGTCTTATGACTTTATAACTTCTCCCATGAAACATTTTCTTAGGCAACCAGAAGCTCTGTGGTTCACACCCAAGCTTGATGGCATCAGAAACCTGAGCTCATCCAACTCACACACTCTTCGTTCAGTGCAGTGGTTCTCAAAGTGTAGTCCTTGGACTAACAGGATCAGCACCGTCTGAGAACTCATTAGACATACAAAGGCTTCTTTACCTAGAGACCAAATCAGCAGCTTATAATACAATCCTGAAAATAAGTTCTTGTAATAAAACATATATATCAACGTTTCTGACCTACTTCTTTACATCCATGTCCTATACTCTCTGCAACCCCATTGACTGCAGCCTGCCAGGCTCCTCTGTCCATGGAGTTTTCCAGGCAAGGGTATGGAGTGGGTTGCTGTTTCCTTCTCCCGGAGATCTTCCTAACTCTGGGATTTGACCCGAGTCTCTTGTATCACCTGCATTGGCAGGCAGATACTTTTACCACTGTGCCATCTGTTGTAAATCTGTTTGTTTGTTTGTTTTTGTTTCAATCATCAGTTTTAAAGTCTTTTTTACTTAATCCTACGTTCAACTGTACTAAATTTTAAGGCCTCTATTCCAAATCCTGAAAGATTATGCTGTGAAAGTGCTGCACTCAATATGCCAGCAAATTTGGAAAACTCAGCAGTGGCCACAGGACTGGAAAAGGTCAGTTTTCATTCCAATCCCAAAGAAAGGCAATGCCAAAGAATGCTCAAACTACCGCACAATTGCACTCATCTCACACGCTAGTAAAGTAATGCTCAAAATTCTCCAAGCCAGGCTTCAGCAATATGTGAACCGTGAACTTCCTGATGTTCAAGCTGGTTTTAGACAAGGCAGAGGAACCAGAGATCAAATTGCCAACATCCACTGGATCATGGAAAAAGCAAGAGAGTTCCAGAAAAACATCTATTTCTGCTTTATTGACTATGCCAAAGCCTTTGACTGTGTGGATCACAATAAACT
>NW_011494772.1:4846303-4879434 GCF_000754665.1 Bison bison bison | reverse complement strand
CTATTTCTGCTTTATTGACTATGCCAAAGCCTTTGACTGTGTGGATCACAATAAACTGTGGAAAATTCTGAAAGAGATGGGAATACCAGACCACCTGACCTGCCTCTTGAGAAATGTGTATGCAGGTCAGGAAGCAACAGTTAGAACTGGACATGGAACAACAGACTGGTTCCAAATAGGAAAAGGAGTACATCAAGGCTGTATATTGTCACCCTGTTTATTTAACTTATATGCAGAGTACATCATGAGAAACGCTGGACTGGAAGAACCACAAGCTGGAATCAAGATTGCCAGGAGAAATATCAATAACCTCAGATATGCAGATGACACCACCCTTGTGGCTAAAAGTGAAGAGGAACTCAAAAGCCTCCTGATGAAGGTGAAAGTGGAGAGTGTAAAAGCTGGCTTAAAGCTCAAGGTTCAGAAAACGAAGATCATGGCATCTGGTCCCATCACTTCATGGGAAAAGGATGGGGAAACAGTGGAAACAGTGTCAGACTTTATTTTTCTGGGCTCCAAAATCACTACAGATGGTGACTGCAGCCATGAAATTAAAAGACGCTTACTCCTTGGAAGGAAAGTTATGACCAACCTAGATAGCATATTCAAAAGCAGAGACATTACTTTGCCAACAAAGGTTCGTCTAGTCAAGGCTATGGTTTTTCTTGTGGTCATGTATGGATGTGAGAGTTGGACTGTGAAGAAGGCTGAGCGCCAACGAATTGATGCTTTTGAACTGTGGCGTTGGAGAAGACTCTTGAGAGTCCCTTGGACTGCAAGGAGATCCAACCAGTCCATTCTGCAGGAGATCAGCCCTGGGATTTCTTTGGAAGGACTGATGCTAAAGCTGAAACTCCAGTACTTTGGCCACCTCATGTGAAGAGTTGACTCATTGGAAAAGACTGTGATGCTGGGAGGGGTTGGGGGCAGGAGGAGAAGGGGACTACAGAGGATGAGATGGCTGGATGGCATCACTGACTCGATGGCATGAGTCTGAGTGAACTCTGGGAGTTGGTGATGGACAGGGAGGCCTGGTGTGCTGTGATTCATGGGGTCGCAAAGAGTCGGACATGACTGAGCGACTGATCTGATCTGATCTGATCTGATTAGGATAGCTCAAAGTTGGGATGAATGTTAGCTGTGTTTTTGTTTGGGCTCTTAAAGGTAAATATATTGATTTTGATCTAAAAGCTAATAATTCAGGAACTCTCATCCACATTTGCCATGGGAAAAAAAGAGATTGGGAGGGTGCCACCAATGGGAAGTTTAAGATTTGGGTTATTTTCTTTCCCTTTGCTTCATCCATGCTTCTTTTCAACAAGAGAGTTGTGTCTAATATAGAAGCTTGAGGCTCAGGTGGTAAAGAATCCGCCTGCAATATGGGTGACCTGGGTTCGATCCCTGGATTGGGAAGATCTCCTGGAGAAGGGAAAGGCTACCCACTCCAGTATTCTGGCCTAGAGAATTCCATGGACTGTATAGTCCATGGGGTCACAAAGAGTCAGACCTGACTGAGCAACTTTCATTTTCACTTTCATTTTATAGATGTTTACTATTTCAGTTCTAGTAAAGATGAACTCACATAAAATCACTAAAAATCCAGGGCTTTATATGCGTGATTGGGGAAGAAAGAGGTTGTATTTGAAACACTTACCTTAAAAAGTTCTATAAGGGAGTTCTCTGGTGGCCTAGTGGTTAGGATTTCAATCTTTCACTGCCAGCACCATGTACAGTCCTTGGTAGGGAAACAGATCTGACAAGTCATGCAAAGTGACCAAAAAAAAAAAAAAATCTATAAAAATTTGAGGGGTATCCCAGTAATAATTGGCCAATTGACAAAAACAAAATAGATTTTACTGTTTTCAATTTAAAATGTTGCGAAGAATAGTGTTAACACTCATTTGTGTCCGACTCTTTGCAACCCTATAAACTGTAACCCACCAGTCTCCTCTGTCCATGGAATTCTCTGGGCAAGAATACTGTAGTGAGTAGACATTCCCATCTCCAGGGGATCTTCCTGACCAAGGGATCGAACCCGGGTGTCCTACATTGCAGGCAGATTCTTTACTGTCTGAGCCACAAAATATTTGCAAAACCAGGAATCAGGATCAGTTCTACTCATTCACATACACTCTTTACACATAAATCTATGTGATATATGGCTAGATATTAATGATAATTATCTATCGAAGTACTAAAATCTAAATATATATCAACTGAAACCCTTTAGATAGAATTTTTTATGCTAAACTGAAATTGTTAGTTAATCTTTCCCAGATACTCTGATAATACTTGATCCTCAGTGACTGTGTAATGACCTGCACTAAAGTTATTAACCCAAGTTCTTTCCAGCAAATCCATTTCTTTCCTGCTGTTGCAATCTGTGATGCTTACACTACATCTTTCATGCACAGTTGTCTTCTAAAAAAGATTCCAAGTACTACTGAGGTTCATTTTCCAGACGGATAAACTGGTCTTCTACGTAAATAGGAAGATGAATTCCTCTCTGCAAACTTACAGAAGTAACTGGGTGATAGCCTTGTGGTTACTGGTTACTCAGAAAATTGCATGCTGTTTGGGAACTAGTATCATGGCTTACTGGTCTGTATGGTGTTCAATCTAGTAGTTTATATGAAGCAAGTGATACTCAATAGATCTCATTTTAATTCATAAAATAATAAATGAATAAATATAAACCAAAAAAAAAAAAAACTCCACAACATATTTTGCATGCTCCTTAAAGAGTCCTGAACTGTAAATAAAACACAACTAAAGTTTGAATTATGATAATTTGAAATATTGAGATGTAGTATATGACTATAGATTTCATTTATGGATAAAACTTTAAATAGTGTGAATCTTCCTCTCTCTATTCCTGCCTCTTCAACATTTCCCACAGTTTTAAAGCTGTTGGGCTTATTGAATTGTTAACTGTAAGAGACAGTTTCCATTCTCTGCTAATTAGAGACACCTGCTATGTTTTGTTAGAATTCGGGCTCTGTGGTTTTGAATATGAAGTTTGTTTGTTTGTTTTTCTAAATTTATTTGACCATCTGTGAGTGATTTTAGCAGCATTGTGCTATTATTTTAGGGGCTTCCCTAGTGGCTGTAACATTCTTAATTATTATTATTTTAAATCTTTTCAATATCCATTGCAATGTCATTCACGTGACCTTTTAGTGATAGTGCATGCATCTAGAAAATATATTTGGAGATAAATAACTTTGGAACAGAGTTAAGCAATGGTAAAAAGCCAGGAAGAAACCTAAAATCCACCTTGGTATATTTGAGAAAGCTCCGCCTCCAGACACCTTTTATACCTAATTTGATGGGAAAATTGAGTTATGTAAGTTTTTTTTTTCTGTGAAGTCTTTGAAATGAACCCTCAAATGAGATAGGACGTCTTAATTCACAGTCACATCTTATATGAAGTTCTGACTACTTAAGAGGATTTTGCTATGTTCTGTTTTATCGAACAGTTCAGACAGCTTGCTGCAGAGTTAAGTTGTTTATCCAAGACCCTCACAACCGTAGGTGACACAGCCTATGACAGAGAAATCTTAGCACTCAGTCCAGGGGTTTTCTGTCACATTATTTCTAATTTTTAACTTTTAGAAAAACTTTATTGAAGTATAGTTGCTGTACAGTGTGTGCTAATTTCTGCTGTATGGCAAAGTTTCTCAGTATTCTTTTTCATATTTTTCCCCTTATGGTTGATTACAGGATATTGAATATAGTTAGTTCCCTGTGCTATCCAGTAGAACCCTTTTCTTTTTTAATCCATTCTGTATATACTAGTTTGAATCTCCAGGGCTTCCCTGATAGCTCAGTTGGTAAAGAATCTGCCTGCAGTGCAGGAGACCTTGGTTCGATTCCTGGGTCGGGAAGATTCGCTGGAAAAGGGATAGGCTACCCACTCCAGTATTCTTGGGCTTCCCTGTGACTCAGCTGGCAAAAAATCTGCCTGCAATGTGGGAGACCTGGGTTTGATCCCAGGGTTAGGAAGATCCCCTGGAGAAGGGAAAGGCTACTCACTCCAGTATTCTGGCCTGGAAAATTCCCTGGACTGTATCGTCCATGGGGTCTCAAAGAGTCAGACAAGACTGAGTGACTTTCACTTTCATTTGAATCTACTAATCCCAAATTTCCAATCCTTCTCTCCCTTCCCCCACTCCGCCTTGGCAACTGTGAATCTGTTCTCTATGTCTGTGATTCTGTTTCTGTTTCACAGATATGTTCATTTGTGTCGTATTTTAGATTCCACATGTAAGTGATATCATATGGGATTTGTCTTTCTGACCTATTTTGCTTAGTGTGATAATCTCTGGGTCCATCCTGTTGTTGCAAATGGCATCATTTTATTCTTTTTTATGGCTGAGTAATGTTACATTGTATGTATATGTATACACCACATCGTTATGCATGCATCTGTCAGTGGACATCTAGGGTGCTTCCATATCTTGGCTACTGTAGGTGGTGTTCTTATGAACATAGGGGTGCATGTATCTTTTTAAGCTATCATTTTATCTGAGTGTATGTCCAGGAGTTCAATTGCTGTATCACATGGCAACTCTACTTTTATTAATAATTTTTGAGGAACCTCCATACTGTTTTCCATAAGGTCTGTACCAATTTAAATGCCCACCAGCAGTGTAAGAGGGTTCCATTTTCTCCACATGCTCGCCCATATTTATTATCTGTAGACTTTTTAGTGTTGGCCATTCTGACCGATGTATCCCATCATTTCTAATCCTAAAAGTAAAAGATTTTACTTTTAGACATAAGATTTGTTGTTGCAGCAACAGAAACAACAATACACCAAAGAAACCAAAATAGGAAATACTGTACTCTAAATTCGTAATGACACTTATATTTTATTAGTGACATTTGTTCAGTGCTTTTAATGGAAAACACTGTGTACCACGCTAAACATTGTAGTTTCATTGTATTATTTTAACTTTATAGGAACTGTTCAAAAGCAGGTATTAATTTCATCCTCACTTTGTAAGTGATAAAAATAGAACTTTGAAGAATTAAACCACTTTCCCCATGTTGCATAGCCAGTAGGAACTGATTGACATTTTTGACTTCAAAATTGTTCTCATAACTGAAACACTAGCAAAAGTTTGCCAAAGAGCTCTCTCCATCTTTTAAATGAAACCTTAATCTTATAAAATACACAGAGATTTTTTGAATACATTGAATACACACACACAACAACAAATTATAATTTGGACTATAAAAATTTGAGAAGAGTATCACTGTAGCAGCATTTCCTCTGTGTCATATCAGGTACATTGGTAACAGCACTTGAGAGGCACAGGATATTTTATTAAAACGTGTTTTTGCATATACAGGCTCAGTTATGTCTGACTCTTTGTGACTCCATGGGCTGTAGACCGTCAGGCTCCTCTGTTCATATAATTTTCCGGGCAAGAAGACTGGAGTGGGTTGCCATTCCCTTCTCCAGGGGATCTTAACAACCCAGGGATGGAACCCGTATCTCTTGGATATCCTGCATTGACAAGCAGATTCTTTACCACAGTGCCACCTATGAAACCCATTAAAACATGGTGTCCTAAAAATTAACACTCACGGTTTATTTTTTTCAACTAATTATCGTCTATAAGTTAGCCTTGCTTGTGCAAATGGGAAAAAATTTGAAGGTCAGATTTTGAAGTACTTTTGCTTTATTTGTGCAAATGAATACAGACTGTCCCACTGCTTACTGCTGCCAAGTGGTCAGATATTTATAGCAAATTTAGTTATATTTTTTGAATATCCATAAGCAGCCCAAACTCTGTTCTCATTCATTCATACACCACCACCCCCCACACACACAGCACATACCCACACACGTTTTTCCTGTAAAGTCAAGATTTTGTTACAATATAAAGGATGTGGGTTCTCTCTTCAATCATATTAAACAAATAAAAATGTTTGGAGTTCCCTTCCCACCCCACCTCTCCTTTTCCCTCACCTTTTCTCCCTTCTCTTCTTTTACAATTAGCACAGGGTTCTAGTTTGTGCTGTGAAAGAGTTTTGTCTTAAATACTTTATCATACTCTTCAATTTGTGGCCTTTTGCCTTTGTAGCAAGTGATTGTAAATCAAGAAGGAACTTTAATACACCAATAAAATTTATAAAAAGTTGTCTTAAAGAGCAATGTTCTCTAAAAGCAATTTTTAAATGGAAACAGGATTTAGCATTGCTAATTATAGAATGTACAGCAAATGCAGAATTTGCTGCAGAGTTCTTTCTTTCTTAATTTCTTATTTAAATTGTTTTCCTCCTCCATAAATCTATGCTATGATTCAGTAGTCACTTGATTCATGTGCCTTTAAACTTAATTTATTATGTTACATAAAATAATTTAATCTCCTCATTTGTGCTAGCTGCATCCTAACTGCTTAAGAACCACCTGTAGTCATTGGCGACTCTGTAAGGCAGCCCAGGTATAGAGCATGTCCATCATCACAATGATTGTCTGTTGACATCACTGCCCAAGAGAGTTGATATTGAACCAATCAAGAAACTCAGAAAGTATATGTGCATATATATACACATATATATGTGTGTATATATACACACACACACATATATATGTATTCTACTTTATTTCCTTCCTTTCTTTTTTTTTTCTTTTTTAATTTCTCTCTGAATAATTTACATTTTGACCTAAGGCATTAAGATTTTTTCTTTTTTGATATTTCAGCATGAAAGAAATATGTTGGCTATCACTATATATCCTTGTAGTTATATGTTTGTAGTATCACTTGCAGCTACTATGGACCTAAATACAGAGATGTAGTCATCGAGGCCATGGCATTGTACTGTTGCCTTACACTTTGCAATGTTGAACACATTCGCTAGAAAAGAATAAAAGAAGATTGTAACATTGTCATTTTACCTGAGAATGTGTACTAAATGCAGTAATCTATATCCAGAAGAGAGAAAATAGGCTTTCCCAAATATCAGTCTAGGGGCTGGGCCACCTACAGCAGGGTCAGGATCAGTTGGATGATGGTAGGAAGAGGCAGGGCCTCAGGCCAGTCTCTGAGGTCCTTCTTATGGCTCTGCTGGGTCTTCGTTGCTGCAAGGACTTTCTCCAGTTGTGGCGAGTGCGGGCCACTCTCTGGTTGCAGTGTGTGGGCTTCTCATTTCAGTGGCTTTTCTTGTTGCAGAGCTTGGACTCCAGGGCACTCGCACTTTGGTAGTTGTGGCGCATAGGCTCAGTAGCTGCAGATCCCAGGCTCTAGAGCACAAGCTCGATAATCGTGGCCCACGAGCTTGGTTGCTATGCGGCATGTGGGATCCTCCTGGGCCAGGGATCGAATCCATGTCTCCTGCATCAGCAAGCAGATTTTTTTTACCACTAAGCCACCAGAGAAGCTGTGGACCATTTATATTTTAAAGACATATGGCAGTCCAGACCATCCATTATTCTTGCAAGCATCACATTCAGTGTACACAGTGTCCAAAGAAGTTCTCCTTGGGGCAATTGTCCTGCTGAGATCTCAACATCCAGCAATGCTGGGCATCTCTCCAGTCTCCACCTCTCATCAGAACCATGTCCAGCTTGCAGATACGTGAACACATGTTTCCTTTCCTCCCCAGTACTTTCTGGATGTGTTCCATTCCCTCTGGATTCCAAGTCTGCCTTCACTTTAGACACTCTTCTGAGTTCTGAGTCTCATAGTTTTGAGTCTGCTGTGTCCACCCTAAAGGATTTAGTTCCACCTTTTAGAACCTTCGCCTCTCTTGGAGCCCAGGGTTTTATGCATTTATAGGAGATTAGTTTCTCCATATTCTATGGATTAATTGATTCATAGTGTCAGGATTTTGCACTAGCAGTTGAGGAAAAAGGAGGCTTAAGACAAAACCCTTTCCTAGCAAATAACCTATAGTATTTGTTCACAGCTCAGTTTCCATTAGAATCCCCTGAATTTGTATTATAATACATGTAAATATGAAAACAGAAAATATTCTGTTCTTAAGGTGAAAATTACATATGCTGTGGGGCTTCTTAGGTGGCACTAGTGGTGAAGAGCCTGCCTTCCAGTGCAGGAGACATGAGACATGAGTTCAGTCCCTGAGTCAGGGAGGTCCCCTGGAGGAGGGCACAGCAATCCACTGCAGTCTTCTTGCCTGGAGAATTCCATGGGCAAAGGAGCCCGGCTGGCTGTAGTCTGTAGGGTAGCAAGGAGTTGGACACGGCTGAATCAACTTAGCATGCATGCATATATATATTTTAGTGTGTTGGACCATTTTTTTTTTTTGGCTTCCTAAGATCTATTGTCCATATCTTTTTTTTTTTTTTTCCTTGAGACTTACTACTTCAAAAACTTAATTTTAGGTAGACCATGCATAACAGATTTTATCTATGGAAGAAATGGCAGCGTGAAATAAAAACTGTCAAAGCAGTGAAATGTAAGAAAGGTTGATGGCAACCTGAAGGTTAGCATTTTGTTTAGAAATGTATTCATCTATTCTTTGACTTCATAAATCATATTTAAATTATTAGTAACTATAGTAATGAAGATACCATGGATTCTAGAAATGAGGGATTGCTAGGGTGGTCTAACATGTATGTTTAATAAACTCTGGTTTTGAATTGCTGAATTCAACCTATTTGACTGTCAGAAGAGCTTTAATGTCCTTCACTGTGCAAACTTTGTTTCTGTCACCCTTGCTAAATCCTCATAGGGATTAATTTAGTTATGGATGACAGAATAAGCTGCAACAGTAACCCAGCATTCTGTCATGGATCCAAACTAGTTCTGAGCGTTGCTTCTCCCGCTGCAGGCAAAAACTTTGCTCTCTCTACGACGGATTCGGAAATCCTTGTCTCTTCTTTCTTTCACTTGTTCTTATTTAACATAACCTTTCTTTTTTTCTTGTATGGCCCCATTTAAAATTATATATTATGGAGGTATTTGAAATTGTGGTAATAAATACATGTTCTTCATGTTTTTAATCACTTGCCAGTCTGCATTAGCCTTTTAATTATTAATAAAGTGAAATCCATTGATTTCCTCCAGTTGTTCGAACATGAGTCTGACCTAATCCTGCCTCAGGCTTGAGGGGTTCTGAGATGAACAGCAAATCCTTGAGCTAAACATTAATTTTGTGGGATTTAAGCCTAGTACTATTTTTTATTCCTAAAGGAGGCTACTCCTTTGTCTTTTACCTTCTGAATTTGCAGAAGTATTATGAACTTTCGTCTGTTCCTGTTATACATACAAAGTAAATCTTGGACAAAACAAGTTTGTGATACCACGAATATTTGACCTTTCTCATTATTTTGTGCTGATATTAGAAAATTTACCATGAATGTTCATAAAATGATAGGTTGAGAAGACTTTAATACTGTTTTAAATTTAAATTCAAGCACATTTATTAGTAGAACTTTTTTGGTTGTTTTTCTGTTGGGAATAGCTTTTTGCTAGCTGTATTTTAAACCATATTAAAATAGCACATGGCGACTTATTGCAGATTTTCTTAGCAAAATCTCATTTTCTAGTTCCCTTTTTTCATTGACGTAGTATCAGTTAACATATTTTTTATTTCTTTACCCATAGAAATTGAACAATATATCAGTTCATCTTCTCAATCTGCTGATAATTGCAAACGTGTGTTAAGCAGGGTGGCAAGATAGCTTTTGGATGGAAATTTATATGTGGTTTTGTTTGCCTATTTTTTTGAAAAACACAATGAAAATCTTTAGAAGCTGATGAATAGCATGAGCTAAAACTTCTAGAACAGAGAATTAGCATAAATAACTTACCTCATTCTTTATGTTCAAATATTTTTTCTCAAGTACAGAAGAAAAATCGCCTGTGACTGCCTACCATGTAGTAAGTTACTTACAAATATATGAATGAGTTTGTGAATGAATTAACAATCATATTCTGTGACAAACTTCTCAAACAGTGATGTTTGGTGATGATAACTCTTCAGCCAGGATAGTTTCAGGTGTCTGGAATATTCATGTTTACATCCCTTACTGGTCCAAATGCCATATTATTATTCAGTTCTCATTGTTTTACTATTCATATATGAGCTAGTAAGTATTTGACTTGATCAATTTGGTTGTTCTTTGCAACCAAATTTGGAGTTCTTTATTTACTATATATGCTTATAGAATATAATTATACCTTTATTCTACTAATTTATTAAAATCTGTAATAGACTTTATCAAACTCAGAGTTCATGTAAATATTTATAACAGGAAGCTGAGAAATGGAAGGCTACAAGTGTTTATTTGACCAAACAGTGACCCCCCAAAATGCTGTTTTTATGTGTGCAGTCTTTCCCTGTATGGCAAGCCCTCATAACTGCTTCTGATCCCAAATCTCAGGGAATTTGTTTCCAACACCATAATAATCTTTCAAAAGCAACCATGATTATAGTAACTTCAAAGCAGCAAGCATCTGTACTTTAGGATGGGCCAATGGAAGCTAGCATCCGTCTTTCATAAAGAAGCAAGCGTGCCTTTCCCTGCTGCCACGTAGAAGGGCTTCCTTGGGGACCTTGTTAGATGCTTTCATGTGAAGACCATTTGAGCTACTTCTGATTAGTGTGCAGGTTTTCATGGCAGTGGTTTCTGGGAGGGAGATGCCGTTGGCCCGTCGCCTCCCTATTCTTGAAGTAAAAGAAAACTCTCAGTGGAATATATTAAGGATAATAAAGGGAAGAAGAAATACCAGTTAAAAGAAGGTTGAAATATTGAACTACTATTAAAAAATTCAATGAACACATATTTCTGTACCGGTTGTTAAGAGGATAACACAGTCAGTAACACATTTTCCTATTTTGTGTTCAGGAGAGTTTAACTTCTTCATTTCTTTTTCTTGTTACATTTCAGAAATATGTGTTTTTGAGAATGCAAAGAGTAAGTGACTTTGTAGCTCATTTTACTTTGAGTCAGTCAGCTTCCTTTTAGCTGAATACTCATTTCTGTTAGAATGACACCAAAAAATGTTAAAATGTCTTAAAAAGTAACAAAAAGAGTTGCAGGAATGCCTAGATTTTCATGTTTCTAATCATTTTCATTATGGCTTTTATAGCCTTAGGTAAAGTCTTTCCTCAACAAATTGTTGACAGGAATGTCAGGAACAATGTTTATATAAAGGTATCAACAAGCTTTTAACGTTATCAGTTAGTTAGTTTTAGTTGCTGAGTAATGTCTGACTCTTTGCAAACCCACGGTCTGTCCAAAGGATTCTCCAGGCAAGAATACTGGAGTGGGTTGCCATTTCCTTTTCCTTTAACCTTACTACACAACCTTTAATATCCAGTGCCAATTCTTCTGTAATAACTGTGATTCAATTTGGAATTTATTTAAAGTCCAACTTGCATGAATAGGCCCAATAATTCCCTTTTTCTTGTACTAACAGGATGCTTACACTCACAAAATCAAACTACATAGAAAATAATTTAGTTTCTCTTATTATTTTAATATATTTACATATATGGCAGTAGATGACCACATAATCCAGCATTTGCTTTCCTTTTACTCCCTCTTCCCATTTATGAGTCCCACAGTCTAATTTTCCATTAGGATACATTAGCTTTAATGTAATTTATTACACATCACAATAGATTCCTCACACAGTGTTCGAGTCCTCTCATTTTTAATTTCTCTTGCTTTAGCCCTTCAAAAACCACAGCTGTTACTAAGATAACAAAAATGATGTTGAATAACTGCTTACTCTTCCACTTTCCTGGAGGGGTAGGGGAACAGCAGGTAGCATAGCCTCATCCCCAAACCAGATGTTACTTTATTAAAAATTGAACATTTTGGAGAGTAGAAGGAGATTTATGCCTTAGGAGAGAAGCAGAATTAGAAGGAAAAAGAATATAAGATGGTTCAATTCAGTTTTAAATTCAAGCTTTGCTTATAGTTAATTATCAGCATTTTACTGAAACTGTATTTTAAATTTGTGTGGATAATAAAAGCCCAAATTCTAACCTGATACTTAGTGATCGTTATCATTGTCTGTCAATCCAACAAGTTTTTCTGGAGTTTTATCATACATTGACACCAGGATTACTTCTGAAAAGGACCTAATTATTATATAGTATAATAAAATATGATTCCTCCCTTTTAAGAGTTTATTAATAACAATTCACTAGATTATTTTATTAGAAGTAGAGTTTTAAAGGAATTTAATATGTGTTATGTGATATATTAATCTAACATTTAAATTTATTTTTGTTGGATTATATTTTGCATCAGTTATTTTACACTTCTTTAAGGTATGAACAAGTCACAACTTTGAAAATGCTATAATTTTGCCAGTGTTGAGGCTCATTTTTTTTTTTTTTCTTCTCCAATTCATTATAGAAGCACATTGGAAATTTCAACTACTAGAAAATCATTCTGTGATAACAATAATTTGGGACCTCCAAATAATCAAGAAAATTGTGTATTTTCAAATCTAGCCATAAGGTTTAAAAATTACATCTGATAACTTTTAACAATGTTTTCCCATTCTCAACTGCATCTATCCATACATCAAGTTAAAATTCTTATTTTTATCTCATCTACTTTCTGGTTTATTATTTGCATTTCTACATCTTGAATTATAAGATAGGTAGTGACTTTTTCACATACCATTCAAACAGAGAGGATTCATAATTGGTAAGAAAATCATAGAAGAGTCAAAATTTTAAGGCTGAATAGTCTGTTATTTCTTTGTTGCTGTTTGAGTTGTTTCATCTTTGAAATAATCACATTATTAGCACATCCTCATCACTTTCCAATGACAATGTATTGACAAAACAGTAACTACATAAGGCATTTTGATCTTTAAAATCATATGTTATTGTATTAGTGTTATAGTTACTATGGCCACTGTGGACTAATTTAGCAGAATTTTGCAGAATCATTGATGTTTAATCTATTGCACTTAAACACTTATATCTATTTACAGGTGTTGATATCTACTAAACTTCCCCCCTCCCCAGGAGTGCTAACTATCTTTGGATACAACCATCCTATTAAACTCTCTGTTGTGGTTAGATTGCTACTGTTGAGTGTCTCAGTTATTTGTCTGTCAACTGCCAGTTAAGGATGGATGGTTTAAGTCTTGCAATTAGTCAGTCAGTAAAAGTACATCTTGTCATTTCTTTTAATCTTATCAGTTTCAGTTTATTAATATTTCATCAGGCAAACAAGAGAAGGACCACACTTATCATTATTTGATAATACTGTGAACCCATGAGTATAACAGCTTTTAACTTTCATTTGTGGAGAGAATGAAGATTTCATCTCTGAGATCTATAGTAAAAGTGGATGAACTGAGAAAACAGTGACAAGTTTAATATATGCATGCACAAGTACTCAGTCGATCAGTCGTGCTCCACTCCTTGGACTGTAGTTTGCCAAGCTCCTTCGTCCATGGAATTTTCCAGGCAAGAATACTGGAGTGGGTTGCCATTTCCTACTCCAGGGGTTATTCCCAGCCCAGGGATGGAACCTGCATCTCTTGTGTCTCCTGCATTGGTAGAGGGATCCTCTACCACTGTGCCAACTGGAAAGCCTAGATAACATATATGTTAAAAATTTTCTGGTGACAAATACTGAAGGAATATTTTAAGGTATGACATATTTGAATTTTAGAAAGAATGTAGCTGTGTGAGTAGTGTATATATCATTGTAGTATCTGGTTTTTCAAAGAAAGTATTCACAGTGTTACTGTAGAAATAATTATATTTCTGAAAAAAAATTATTTATGCCTTCATCCAAAAAGGAGTATATGTATATATGCATAAGGAGTAATTTGCAAGTGATCAATAAACTTAGTCAGTGAGATTGGTCATGGCATTGATCAAGGCCTCTTTTGCACCCTGCCAATCAAGAAATTCTGTGAATTCAAGCTACATAAAAATCTATGTGATGAAATTCCTCGTCATGAAGATGCATTTAAACCAGTCATATCTGAGAGCAATAATCAAAGATACTAGTTTCTAAAGAGGAGTAGAAATGTGTCTTCTAGAATAATCCAACTTTAAATGGTCCATCTCTCACCTAAGAAGGCTCTACCCACCTTCTGGCTCACAACTCAAGTTGGTGAGGAAGCTTTATAGTTGAGAATACAGTCAGTAACTTTGACTAAAAAATCCTGAATAAGAAATCTCTTCATGTATTCCTTGTTTTTAGTAGCCACAGTGTTTGGCAAAGATGTGTGTCTTTCTTTAGGCAGTGTGTGTGTGTGTGTCTGTAATGTATGTATATATATATATATATATAGCTATTACCTATAATTGTCTGTATTTATATCATTCATAAAATATCCATTGGCAATAAGTCGGGATTTATAAATGGCATTTATATTTTTAAGATTTTTTTTAACCTAATGGGATTTATAAAATGTTAGAGCTAAGCTGTCTTAAAGTAGGAGAAACTGTTAAGTGTTTTTCTAGCTTTATTCTGGATTTCCCTGCAAAGCCTTTTAATTATTGGATTGGCCAAAGTGTTCATTCAGGTATTTCTGTAAGACAATAAATTCTTTATTCTAATGATACATTATATTGGTAATATATGCTATTTTTAGAAAAATTAATCTGTAAGAATAAATAAGAAGCAAGAGATAGGTGGGCAGAGAGAGAAAAAAATTTTAAACACTTTTAAATCCTTGTACCAAAAGAATGTTTTTAACACTTAAGTATATAGTCCTCTTTATATTTTCTAAACAGAAGGAAATATAACTACATTACAAATATTCTGTTATGTATGTAACATATTTTATATAAGTTATATACACTAGTATTCACTTCAATACGGGGCAATAAGATTCATTTTTAAGCCAATTATATGACCTTTCTTCTTGCACTTAACTAGGACTTGACCTTTCTTTTTGCGCTTAACATATAAACCATTTGCAGTATCTTCTGACTCAGGGAAATGAAAATAGAGGATTTTCAGGGAAGGTACAGGAATTTGTTTGGAATGTTAAGTGGGGCGAAGTGAGTGTTCAGACTAAAAAGTAAGTGTGGGAGGTCTTGATGCCAAGTAGGAGTTTATTCTTCCTTTATTAACTTTTTCAGTGATGTTCTCTTTTTTTGAATTTGAAGAGAGAGAAACAGAGAAGAGAGATTAAACCAAGTAGTTTATATTTAGTCTCTATTTGGTGCAATGTAATATTATCTACATCGGAGAAGGCGATGGCATCTCACGCCAGTACTCTTGCCTGGAAAATCCCATGGATGGAGGAGCCTGGTAGGCTGCAGTCCATGGGGTTGCGAAGAGTCTATATTATCTATATGAAAAAAAAAAATTGTTTCCTTTGGTTAAGAAACTTTCCTGGGTCAAGTTTATAGACAACATAGATTTTTACTAGACCTCTTTTTAATGGCTTTATTAAAGGCAAGTCTTGTAAAATAGCCCAGAGTTAGCAGAGGATTTTTCCCCCTTTCTTTTTTTTTTTAATTTTATTTTATTTAACTTTACAATATTGTATCGGTTTTGCCATATATCAAAATGAATCATTTGGCAAAAATGTGTGTCTTTCTTTAGGCAGTGTGTGTGTGTGTCTGTTATATATATATATATATATATTACCTATAATTGTCTGTATTTATATCATTCATAAAATATCCATTGGCAATAAGTCAGGATTTAGAAATTGCATTTATTTTTTTAAGATTTTTTTAACCTAATGGAATTTCATTTCTTATATGATATTATACATGTTTCAATGCCATTCTCCCAAATCATCCCCCCCTTCCCTCTCCCACAGAGTCCAAAAGACTGTTCTATACAGGTGTCTCTTTTGCTGTCTTGCATACAAGGTTATCGTTACCATCTTTCTAAATTCCATATATATGCGTTAGTATACTGTATTGGTGTTTTTCTTTCTGGCTTACTTCACTCTGTATAATCGGTTCCAGTTTCATCCATCTCATTAGAACTGATTCAAATGTATTCTTTTTAATGGCTGAGTAATACTCCATTGTGTATATGTACCACAGCTTTCTTATCCATTCATCTGTTGATGGATATCTAGGTTGCTTCCATATCCTGGCTATTATAAACAGTGCAATGAATTTTGGAGTACACATGTCTCTTTCAATTCTGGGTTCCTCAGTATGTATGCCCAGCAGTGAGATTGCTGGGTCATAAGGCAGTTCTATTTCCAGTTTGTTAAGGAATCTCCACACTGTTCTCCATAGTGGCTGTACTAGTTTGCATTCCCACCAACAGTGTAAGAGGGTTCCCTTTTCTCTGCATCCTCTCCAGCATTTATTGCTTGTAGACTTTTGGATCGCAGCCATTCTGACTGGTGTGAAATGGTACCTCATAGTGGTTTTGATTTGCATTTCTCTGATAATGAGTGATGTTGAGCATCTTTTCATGTGTTTGTTAGCCATCTGTATGTCTTTTTTGAAGAAATGTCTATTTAGTTCTTTTAGAAGTTTTAATGTGTATATCTGATTTAAGTGAGAAAGGGTATGGTCAGCTTTTCTTCTGAGGTTCCCTAATAAACTGTGCTTGTTTTGTGATTTGGTTCAAGAGTGCTTTTATCCTGGCTAGTATATAGGTTGTTTTGCATTTAAGAGAGCGTTAAATGCAGATGTATTTAGTTCTCATAGTAACCCTCTATTTCCATTTGAAAGATGAGGTAAATGAGATAGAGTCCAGTTGGGTGAATTTGCAATATTCTGTACCTAGTAAGTGGTAAATATCTAATTAGAATTCAACTTTTTTCTCATTATAAAATTTCTATTGTTAATTTCTGTGTCTTACTCTGTTTGAAGTGAGTTTTAATTTACATGGACAGTTTTTATGATCTTTCCTACCTTCTCTGGGAAGATCCCTTATAATAATAAAAATGCAGAACTGTTTGAGTTTTTCCGACTGTTCTTTGGGTTCTTGGTTATTTCCTGACATAAGTCCCAGATGCAGGGGATACATAACATTGTACAAGGAATTAAATATGTCCAGAAATTGTGTGCCTTTGGTTAGACTGCTCCTTCACTAGTCCTGACTGTTTCCTGAAAGTCCAGCTCTTGGCAGCTGGATTATAAGTTTATACTTCACATCATTTATCCCGGTCATGTGCTACTGCAGAACCCTGGGAAGGGAATTCCTATCCTTAAATACAAAATGACTGTATATGTTTCTAGAATTCAGCACCTATTATCCATTCAGTGTTATGGACTTTTTCACAAACCCAAGTCTCCTCTTCACATAGGGATAGCATATTTTATATTGTTTTCATATATGCTGGATAGAACTAAGGATTTTTTTCCCAATGCTTCTTGAATTAAATTTTGTGCTGTAATTTATTTCTAAGACTATCCTGTCTCTTTAAACAGGGAGAAACAGAGTTCACCTTATCAGACCTATAAGAGGGGTTTGCACTAGGAAACTTGGTGGATTGGCATCCTTCTGAGAGCATTGAGATATTGGAAAAAAAAGCTCTAAAAGAGACATAGTCTGTGGAATTAGTAAGCAAGGACAGACGAAACATTTTAATGGAGTAACAAACCCACGTGAGAATAGTGGAGTTTGAATCTGACTAAAACCAAGTTTTACAACTGGCACTTGGTCCTTAGGCCTGGATTGCCTGGACTAGATCAGTGTTCCAGTTTGGCTTTATGCTTACAAATGGTTGGCTTTTCACTTGGCATTCTCTGTAATAAAACCACACTAGCAAAGGGGTGCATGTGGTTAAAGGTATCCAAGGACCACAGGCCTTGGACAACTCTGAAGGAATTGGGGAATAATAACTCCTCAGTATATTGAGACTACAAGGATTTTATGTGACAATTTCGTATAAAATATCATTACTCATGGGGCTTTGGTTTTAAAATAAACATCAGGCATGGGGAAATCATTAAAAGAGAGTAAAGCCTTATGAAATATAATATCTCATGTGTAAGTTTATGTACATAGTCCCTCTGTATAAACATTAAGTGTGTGTGTATGTATAAGATGTAAGGAAGCAAAACTGACTTTTAGTTGTGTTTATATAAAACAGATAACTTCATGATTATATTTCTTATTCTGTGTGTCACTTACAGTATTTCTTCTCAATTGTTGGACAACAAGCTTTGACATTTTAAGAGCCTACAAATGTCATAATTAAACTTACTAATCAGTCCAGAAATAAACACATAAATAACAAGGGATCATAAAGGTCAGCAATATGGCGCAGCATAAACATGGAATTCCAGTGCTTGCTTCTAATATGAAAAAATGTATTCTGCAGTTCAAGCATGTCATTCTTTGCATATGTTCAAATGAAATATGAAGGAAGAGAAACTACAAATGATTAATGCAACATTTTATAAGGACATATGGGTGTTCTTAGAATTTAACTCAGGAAGGGGAACTTACCTGGAATCAATTATGGGAAATTTGGCAAAATGAAAGTGGAATACTCCTTCTCTCTTCTTGCTGTAATTACTTGACGTGTGTTATGAGAATTTTTAAAAATACGAAAGAATAAGATGAGAGTTATTTCATTCAATGGGAATTAATTTTATTCAAATAATAGCATGACAAAAGTGACATCAAGTTTTGGAACTGATTTTCAAGGACAGATTTCCATGTGTGAAGAGTAAAGCTTTAGTCCTGGTATTGTTTCTACCCTAAAATTTTCTCAGACCTTCCCCAAGTGCTGCTGTTTCTCCCAGGTCTTGTGCTTGTTCAATTCTTATCTAAATACTTGCACATACTTCTCTGAGAGCAAGATTCACAAAACTGTTTTTGTTTACTCATATGTCTTACCAGACTAGAAGTTTCTTGAAAGGAGGAACCTCTTTTAAAATACATCTTTGCATTCCCAATTATTTTTGATTCATCAGATACTTCTTATATCATACACTGCTAGGTCAGTGTATGGGCTGAGAGTTCCCAGTAAATGATAAATAAAAATTTATATTTCAAAGAAAAAATAAATGAATAAGTGTATATGATAGTACATAAATGTTACAGTGATATTTACTGATTTTGATTTAAAACTTTCCATTTTAACCACTAGAGAAGGTAGAAAGGGTACTTTTTCACAGAAATAAAGTAATATCTTAAAGCTTTTTGTAAAAGATTTTTAAGTTTATTTCAATATCACAGTTGGATTTAACTAACCAAAAAAAAAAATCAGATTACCTTAATATCTTCATGGCTTCATATTATCCTTATAATTAAGTCTTAAATAAGTGTTACGCTTTCAAAGTGAGTGTGTGGCAGTGTTCTGTTCTAAATATAAGTTAACATTGTAGGAAAAAAATAGGCAATGATGGGAAATCTGTGGAAGTCAGACTTCAGCTTAGGATAAATATTAGTTATAAAAAGTATAAGCTTCTGCCAAATACCAATTTTTCCAAATCTAGTAAAGGATTGGAGAGTTTTAGAAGTTTAAGGAGAAAGGAGGAAAAGAACACAAATGTCCTTGCAATGCAAGAAATACAATTTAATGGTGCAGAGGTCAGCAACAAGTCCCCTTGGGTGAAATCCAGCCCCACCCAACCCTGGAAATATTTACTGTCTGGCTTTTCGTGAAAATGTTTGCTGGATGGTAAAAATTAGAGGCCTCCATACTTGTTGAGATTTCCCAGGTGGCTCCGTGGTAAAGAACCCACCTACCAATGCAGGAGACATGGGTTAGAGCCCTGTGTTGGGATCCCCTGGAGAAAGAAATGGCAACCCACTCTGGTATTGTGCCCTGGAGAATTCCATGGACCGAAGAGTCTGGCAGGCTACTGTCCATGGGGTCGCAAAGAGTTGGATGTGATTTAGAGACTAAACAACAACTACCGTACTTGCTATTATATGTAGCAATTTTTATCTTTCAAACAAAAATTAAGGTTAAAATGATTGAGTCAGAAATTAATAAAGCAATTATTTTTCTTGGTTCCTACAGGATAGGTTTGAGGCAATTGCTTTAAATTTTTTATCACCATGACCTTATATCATTTTTACATGTTTGATACTGCTCACTGGATTACAGTTATGAATAGTAGTAATAATCTGATGCTAGGTCTTATCTTATTTTCTTGGATTTTAGAATTATATTTATATATAAGTTAAAAAACTATGACTGTGAGTGGTTCATTTGTTTTTACACATGTTTTTAAGTTCTAGTCTTCAAATGTCACTTCTTGTCCCCCCTCCATACTTTTTCATTTCTAAAATCAAGTCACTACTTGTAAATATTTTTGTTCTTTGGATTATGTCTGCTGCTTTTCAGCCTCCTAGGATCCCTGATGAAAATGCACAGTGCTTGGATTTCTCAAAGTTTACATTTTAAACTTAACAAATACTTGAACTTTATTTAAAGTTTAGTTGCAAAGTGATAAGTACTCAGTAATGAGGATTTTTATGAGGAAGGATAGAAGAAAAGCCTTTATTGATTTGAATTGTATTTGTAGATATTCGTGTGTGTGTGTGTGTATGTGTCTGCACAAGCTCACTCATATTCAACTCTTCACAATCCCATGGACTGTAGCCTGCCAGGCTCCTCCATCCATGGGATCTCCCAGGCAAGAACACTGGAGTGAGTTGTGATTTCCTTCTCCAGGCATCTTCCCAGTACAGGGATCGAACCTGCATCTCTGCCTCTCCTTCATTGGCAGGGGGATTCTTATGGCTGCATCACCCAGGAAGCCCCTAGAAGTTCTTATTTGTACTATTTACCACTCATAAGTGATGAGAGAACAGGCAGGGTCCACATTGCCTCCTGCTTTCAAGGAAGATATGGTAGAGGGATATTTGGAAAATTGGACTTTGGGTGTATTAAAGAAAAAGTGATTAATGGGTTGGTCAAATGTTTTCTAAAATAATTACTACATCAAGCACAGAATAGTTTGTCCTTGGGCCTTCTACAAGAGCTTCTTTAGCTGTTTGTTATGGCCTGATAAACGAATACAACAAAAGTACTATGATAATTCACTGATGTATCTATCACTGTTGAAAATGTGGTTCCCATGCCAAGAACAAATATAAAAAATAGCATTCGATCTCTGTAGCACAGCTAATCACAGTGTAACCTGTGTCCATCAATTGATCTTTTGGAGGAATTAAGGCAAATTCAAAAGAAAGATTATCATGTGTAAACAATGAGAGTTTAGATATCTTGCTTACTGGCCTAGGGTCCCTTTATCCTTCCTGCAGCGTTTACTTTTTGTATCAGGAGTTAATTAAGGTGAAACATGAGGTAATTAGAGCTAATCCTACTGGCCTCCTGCTGGCCTATTGCCTCCTAGGCCATTGCCTGAACCAAACCATGTTCACCATTTAAGAAAAGCAGATTTTTGTAAAAGGAATGCTCATGCTTCTTTTTGACATGATTCCTAATCTTTAAGACTGTTCTTATTATTTTTAAAAATAGAGTCTTTGCACAGAAAAATTGCAAAAATGATCATGTTCTTCTACAGGTTTGATTTTTTTTTAAAAAAAAGACTATTTTATTAATATGTACCTAGTCACTGACAAGATTATAGAGTTACATTTGGCCACATTGCATGTTGCTAGCAAAATAACTGAAATTTGTAGTGGTATAACTCTTTAGTTTTGATTATGCTGGAAAGTTATGCCCTTTTCCCTAAATTATTTTCCTTTAACAGATATGTCAATGAATTATGAATTTAGGAATGTGTCATTGGAATTGAATTGTAGAGAGAAGGGGATGAGAAAAAACCCCAGACCTGCGCTGAACTGCATTCAGGTGTTTTATCCTTGAGAACCATTCCAGCCCTTATTATGCAATAAATAGATCTGTTAGGCAGTAACTGACTTCTCCTTAGGACAAGTATACCTAAGTGTGTTGAGCATGTTTATTCCATAAGAAGTTGTGTGTGTGTGTGTGTTGACTATGTTCGTTCCATAATAAGCTGTGTATGTGGTGAATCTATTTTTGCTTTTTCAGTGACAGAAATAATTAAAAGATTTAATATCCTTGTTAAGTTTCTCTAAGTTGAAAGGAAAGCACATGCCCTTTTATAGAAACCCTAGTCTTCTCATTTACCAACCATAATAGAATCTGTATTCTTGCCAAAAAGCATTTTATTAGGTTGTTAAGATTTTAGAATTGACAGACCTGGTATATTAATTAAACAGCAAATTGCTGGTAAGCAGTCATGGCATTTATAGAGGAGGGTACTTATACAAGGACTCAAATCTCTTCTGTCATAGTTTAGAATACCCTATCAGGTTCTGGGCTAAAAAATTTCTATTATCATAAATTTATTTTTGTTTGTTTTCCCAATTGCCGTCAGAGTTTTAACTTCTATTTAGACTACATTGATTTATGCTTTTCTATCTTTTAGATGTGCTTTATAAGAATTGTTTGTGCTTGCATCTTGAGTATATATAAATTTTTAAGTCTTTTACTGAGATTAAAATCACTTCTGTGGAATAAACCATTAAAGATTACAGAGCAGCTATACTGCAACAAGTTGCTAATTCATATCTTCTGTCTGACCCTCTGAAGCACTTAATATTTATGTGGCCAAATCATAAACTCTTCTTTAGTAGTCTGTTATGTAACTTCCAAGGTCTTACTGTTTTTCATGAAAGAAAAAACATTATTTTCATTCTACAGGCTTAGGCTTTAAGGCTAATAGAAACACAGGAGAAGAGTGTGTGTGTGTGTGTGTTTAGTGAATTTGATGTCATTCCCTTAAAGTGGAAGTGGGATCTTTTCTCTGCAAAATTGCAGAGAGCATTTGCACTGTGGCATTTAAGGATATATCAGATGAGATTTTCTATCGATCCCCGTGGCAGGGATGAATGCCCTGAGAGAATAAACGAGCCGCCTTTATGAGGCTCCCTGTCATCAAGGATTTAGCTGTTTCATTTGCAGATTCCTGTAAATGTTCACCAGATTCATGACCAGTAATTTTCACTGGAGAAAGACTGTACCATGGTTAAGCAAATGACTCTTTGTCATTAATAGTTTCAAATAGCTTAGAAAAATGTTCTGGTAACTCAGTTGATTCTGACGAAGTTATAGAGTAGAACCCAACTACAGTTTGTCTCTAGCCAGTATTTCCAATTGTCAGGCCAAGGAAAGGACCACAGTAAATAATATGTACCCCTCCCAGCCTACCCATATACACGCGTACACTAATTCAGATCATACAGTTTTCAATATGAATTTTAAGTTGAAATCTAGAGATGTTCATATTTACAGTAGCAGAATAAAAATACATATTAACCAGAAACTACTCCCTATAGTTAAGCTTACATGTACTAACCTTCACTTCCTTAATTAACCTTCTAAGTGATCAGTAAATCGCTTGTAATAACTAATTTGCATGTTTTGGTAAAAAGGTAATACTTGATGATGTAAGGTATGAGTACCTACTGGTGTAGCAAAATAGGTTTTGAATTAACACTGAATGCAGCCGTCTTCAAAGTTCTTCAAACATGACAGATAAATGAATTAATACATGTCTGTGAGATCTGTTTCTATATATTCAAGTTTTTAGTGAAACTAATATTTAAATTGTTGTTGTTCAGTCACTGTCATGTCCGATTCTTTGCAACCCCATGAACTGACAGCACGCCAGGCTTCTCTGTCCTTCGCTATGTCCAGGTGTTTGCTCAAACTCATGTTCATTGAGTCAGTGATACCATCCAACCATCTCATCCTCTGTCACCCTCTTCTCCTTTTGCCTTCAATCTCAAAATATCCAGCATCAGAATCTTTTCCAGTGAGTTACCTTTTTTCATCAGGTGCCCAAAGTATTGCAGCTTCAACTTCAGCATCAGTAGTTCCAATGAATATTCATTATTGATTTCCTTTAGGATTGACTGCTTTGATCTCATTACTGTGCCCACCTTTAATATAAGGCTTCCATTTCTAAAATATTTATTCTAACTATTAGTCTTAATATTTCATTAAAACTGTATTAGGAAAACCTGTAGCTCATTTTCTTGGTCTGCATTGGTTCTGGTAGGGGCTGACTCAGAGATGACTGTATTACATACAGTATACTAAAGTGTTCAGTAATGTGTAGTTTGTCATAACTCAGAGCAGAAATAAAAATAGTTAAGCACCACTTTTAGGGTTCTCCTAACTCCTGCTGCCCATTCAGTCCTGTCTCCGCAGGAAATCAGTGACCATAGACTGCTTGCATGCTTATCTGAAATTATCCCAGAGGACCTCTCATGCCCTGCTAGTACAGTGGTGTGGGTACAAATTAATAAAAGCCTTTACTGAGGACAGTTTAGCAATATGAATTAAAGTAATTTTAGATCTGGCATTTATTCATATAAATGCATATTTCATATAAATGTCTGTATGTAAAAGAGCAGTCAGTGTATGCGTAAATTTATGGCACAGGTAGGCATCAACCTTGGAACTCCTCATTGGAAAACTAAGAGTGGGCAAGTTCAAATACAGAAGGAACAGAACTGCTGAGTTTTAAAACAGCATAGTTTATATTGTGGTTCTGACACATATTACAAAGACACATTTGATTTATGCTAGGATGTTTGCTAAAAGCGAAGACTCCAGACACCCCACTTTTCCCAAGATCTCCTGAACCAGACTGTAGAAAAGAACCCTAGTTTGAGCACGGCAATTTCATGACTTAATATCCCAGTTTTTCTCCTCCCAGTATCTGGTGAGAATGGAATTTCAAACCAAAAGTGTTTCTTCCTGAAACACCCAAGCCCTTAGCAATCTTTGAGCAGCCAAATCAGGGGTTCTCTGAGTAAAAGATCTGAAAGTCTTTGAAAAGAGCTTTAAAGTCTCATCCTGTCTGGGATTTCATCCCAGAAATGTTTTCCTAACCCATTTCCTAGGGATTCAATCCTGGCCCGGCCCTACACTTCTTGCTTTATACTTCACATTATCCTCTGCTCTGGGACACTGGGGAAGTATGTTCCTATCCCACCATAACTAATGCCTCTTGGTTTGGGGGGATGAGTCAGTGCCATGGATTCTTGGAACTTTATTCATTCACTTAAAAAAAAATTATGGAGCACAGCTTTTGAGCCCAACAATTTTCTAGGTACTGGGAACTCAGAAGGGAACAAAAGAAACTAAAAGGGAGCTTGCTTTCTGTCTTTCACAGACTAACACACGGCAAATAAAACATGTTATTCAGGTAATCAGGTTGCAGAACAAGAGAACAAGCATAAACTGTACAAAAAAGTGTGGGTGGGCATTGGGTGGCGGGACAGCTAAGAGGCTGAAATTTTAGATAAAGTGACCGGGGAAGGTCTACCTAAGAAGCTGAATCTTGAGTGATGCCCTAAGAGAAATTAAAAACAAAAATAAACAAACAAATGAAGACTAACTTGTGGAAATGAGTGGTGGGGTAGAAAATGTTCTAGAAAGAGGGTCCAAGTTAGGAAATGCCAGGAGGTTAATATAAATGGAGCGTGAGCAAGGGTAAGGGCAGGTGAGCAGGATGTGATAAGGCAAGAGAAGTGAGCAGAGGCCAGGTCATGCAGTGCCTTTAGGACTTTGGTTTTTATGTTAAATGGGTCCATTGAAAATTTTTGACAAAAGAAGAGACATAATCTGGGGTTTTTTTTGTTTGTTTTTAAAAAGATCACTCCTGACATTTAGTTGAGAATTTTGCAAATCAGCAACATTTGGCAAAGCAAAGTGATGGCTTTGAAAACACCTAAAGCAAATCTGGACTGAAACAGGGAGATCTATGATCCAGGCGAGAGCTAATCAGGTGGAGCCAGTGGAGGTGCTATAAGGTGACTAGTCTGGTATGTTTCGAAATTGAAACCATCAGGATTAGATCACTTGATGTGAGATTAGGAGGAAAGGGCAAGAGCCAAGGAAGGATAAACTATCACCAGCTTAACTGGAAGAAGGGAATTGGCATTTAATGGGAGGGAAAGACTGTGAGAAGTGAAAACTTTATGAGCAACTTAAATTCGATGTGTCTGTTTGACATCTAAAAATGGAGGTGTCAAGTAGGCAGTTGGAGGAATGAGTCCAAAGCAGAGGTCTGGCTTGGACATATGAATTTGGATACTACTATACGTGTAATAATTAAAGTCATGAGATTTGTTAGGACTATACATGGAGCCTATGGAGGTGGAAGAAATCCCAAGATTAGGCTTTGGGTTACTTTATTTTTAAATACTGAGATGATGAAGAAGACCTAGCAAAGAAGACTGAGGAAAAAACTGTTAGATAATAGGCAGAAAGCTGAATGAGTGTCTTATGCCATAGTTCAAGTGAAATAAATATTTAAAGTTGGAGAGACTGTTTAGCTGGGTTACTGAAAGGTGAAACAAGCCGCAAGAACTGACTATTAGATCCGGCAACATTATAAGAGTAATCTGAGTAATAGTGGGGCTGAAGCCTTTATTGCAAGAGAGTGAAGAAAGAATGGGAGAAGAGAAATTAGAGTAAGTAAGGAGGTTATGCCACAGTTCTTCAGTACAGAGAGGAGAGAAATGGAGAATATCAGGAAAGGAAAATGGGAACAGTAGAGAGGGGGTGCTTTGTTTGGTTTTAAGGTGGGATAAAGAAGACAGTATCTGTGTTACAGAAATCATCTAGTAATAGGGAAAATTGATGATGCAGGAAAGAGAGAGGAAAATTACTGAAGCAACGTCCTTGAGTAGGCCAAAGGAGGTGGGTGCCAGACACAAGGGGAGAAGTTGTTCTAATTTAGACTCACAGGTCATCCATCATCATGAGAGAATGGAGATAATGGGCCCAGATGACTTATCAGTAAAGGAGGTAGATATTCATGTCTGTATGATGTTCATAGGGTGCAGTTCATGATACAAGATCATTTTTACACATTCACGTTTAAAGATAAAATGGGAAAACTCACTTACATTGTTTTGTAGAGGAACAATGAATTGTGTTGAAAGAAAACAGATTTCCAGACAGTGTCGAGATCACAAGTAATCTGTTACATATGGCTCCGTTTATGGAAAACTTGTATAAATAGAGAATTCCTTTTCCAATTTGTTTTAATTAAGCAATGAAGCCTCGAGTGTTCGTGATTACTGAGACCCCACCCCTGCCTTCAGGGAGCTGCCAATCTGGTGTGACAAGCCCCAAAGTTTGGTGACCATATTTTCTAAATAAAAATCAGGACTGATGACCACACCCATGGGCTGAAAATAGAGGAGAATATTTAATATGAGGGCCATCCAGGGGTATTCAGGGCATATGTTTGCCAGACTGTAATTAGTATCAGATGTTTTTAAGCGCTGAACTAGAGAAATAAAGAGCTGTATAGAACAGAAGAGCAAATGCTCAAATTTGTCTGAGAGGGGTGGCAAAGCAAAGTGATGGCTTTGAAAATTCCTATAACAAAGGGAGAGGCGTTAAGACTGGAGTTAAGACCGGGCAAGTAGATTAGAGTCATACTGAATGAATTGTATTCTAAGGAGTGTGTGTGTGAATATTATTCTCTAACCATCAGTGGTGACATAATCATGTCTGTATTGTAGAAAGACAAATCTGGTAGCTAAGTGGAGCAGAGACTGGCCAACACTGGAGACTGTGTCCTCTGAAAGAGCACAGGCAGAATATAACAAGGAAATGACAAAGAGAGATGGCAAGAGTGATTGAGACAAGGAGGTAGATCCTGATTTTTTTTTTTTTTTTAAGAGGAAGACAAGCAGGACTTTGAGACATACTTGGAAAGTAAGAGAACATATAACAATGATTGCAAGGTTCTTTTTGGGGTAAAAGTTACACTTTGATGTCATCTGTCAAGATATAGAGTACTGAGGATGGGCAGTTTTGGTCAAGAGGTGAGCAAACAATGACTTCATTATGTGCATGTTGAGTGTTAGATAATTCCAAACATCTGGAAAGTCTGGGATTTGTTTCTCCGACATCTCTCCTTTCTTTAAGTGGACATTGGATTTATCATTTGAACTCTGCAGAAGAAGAAAAAATAGCAATAATTAGGTGCAATTAAAATGATGTGAAGGACATTCAGTGCTAAAGGACAAATTCATTACATACTGGGCAAAATCAAAGTTTCTCAATATTTCTTCTGCAGGGTAACTGCATTTTCTTGATTGGAATATTTTTTGAAAGTTAAAAGATGTGCCAGAATTATTTTACTTTTTTTTCATTACTGTATATTCAAATTGAATCAATCCATGATTAAAAAAGAAAAAAAAAGAAAAACACTAGCAAGATGGTTAGAAAAGAAATGATAAAATAATATACCATAAAGAGGGAATACTCTGCTTACAGATGCCCTTTACTTTCTAGGTTATGTGCCCAGTGGAAAATGCTTTGGGGTATAGTTTTAAGATTTCTAAGAACTTCAATAAAACATACATAATAAATGCATCAAGCTCCCTATTGCATTGTCCAAGTCATTAATTATACACCAGGACCATTTAATGACAGAACAGAATGCTTATTTGACCAATCCTCAAAGACCTCATTGATTTGAGCCTTTCTAGTTTATGGATTTGATATGCTGTAAAACATCAAAAATTAGTAAATTTGTTATTTAACAAACTAAAAATGCCATAAATGCCATGATATTTTCTTCTATTTTTGAATGAGACTATCATAGCATTCTCATACTCAGAAAATAGTACCAAAAACAGATAATCACATGAATTTACTAGCATTATTTTTTATTGTGAGATAATAGGTATTCAATGCAATGTTTTCTTTCCTGAACCTTGATAAATTTCAATGAATAATCATTAATTGCCTTTATTATTAAAGGCATTAATGTATAAAATACATTAATTGCCTTTATTATTAATATATTTATAATTTTCTCATTTAACATGTTTGAAACATTTTTTTAAATTCTAATATTTTTTATTAAGTAGATGACTTTCTTTTCTGCCTAATGTGTTTTGGGGGCAATAGAAAAGATGAAAGAATGAATAAATATACAAATTGAACTAACAAACGCTGTTGCTAGCTGAATTTCTTTTTTTTAATCTTACCTTGAAAAATGTTAGTAACCCACTAAAACTATCATTATTATATGATTTTCTTACTTGTGGAGAGATATGTGAAAAACTCACAGCAGCCTTCTTGGCCCTTCTAGTGTCTCTGCAGAAATGCCAGCTTGATCTATCATGGAATGGGTATAGTATTTGAACCGGGGGCTTCCCAGGTGGCACAACGGTAAAGAAAACACCTGCCAATGCAAGAGACACAAGAGATACAGGTTTGATAGCTGGGTTGGGAAAATCCTGTGGAGTAGGAAATGGCAACCAACTGCAGTATTCTTGCCTGGAAAAGTCCATGGACAGAGGACCCTAGTGGGCTTCAGTCTAGGGAGTCAACAAGAGTCAGACACTACTGAGCAACTGAGTGCACACACACACAAACACACATATACACACACACTTGAATAGGAGTTTTGTTGGTGCTTTTTAATTCTCTCCTTACTTTTTGGATTATATTCTTATGTAATACTATAATGTTCCAGTTTATTAGCTACATCCATATCCCAAAACAAGTGCACATTTTTATTGCAGATAATAATAGTAACTTTTAAAATCATAAGGTGTGTATATGCTAAGTCGCTTCAGTCAGGTCCAACTCTGCGACCCTATGGAATGTACCCTGCCAGGCTCCTCTTGCCATGGGACTCAGCAGGCAAGAATATAGGAGTGGGTTGCCATTTCTTTCTCTAGAGGATCTTCCCAACTCAGGGATTAAACCTGCATCTCTTACATCTCCTGCATTGGCAGGCGGGTTCTTTACCAGTAGTGCTACATGGTATTTTTTGTTAATCAGCTTACCAAAGATACTTGGAATTGACTTACTCATTCTAAATTTTGCAACTTACAATTTATTCTATTATTTTCATGTATATTTCTCATTTTCTTGTTTTTCTGTGAGAGTCACAATTCGGAATACTATTTGACCACAAATCTCTTTAAATGACATGAAGAAAAGTATTGTGATTCATACATTCTGATAGATACTTTTATGGAAATTATTGTTTTACTAGGAGTTATGAGACTTAAAAAGACCCAACTTACCTTTTCCAAGAGTTAGTAATATGATAGAGACTTTTAAATAACAGAACAGGATACATTATAGTACTTTCTGTTGTAGAATTTGAAAAAAAGTGTAAGCTGTGAGAGTACCAACTAAGAATAGTTAAGAAATCAAGAAAGCTTCACTACAGGTGGCAAATCACCATGAAGGGAGAAGGAAGAACTGATTATAGGTAGAAAAAAGAGGGTTGGAGATCATGGAAATAATGTTATGGTTCTAAAACTCCATAATAAATTAGCTTACACTGGGTGGTTTAAAACAGAAATTTATTTCCTTTCTTTTATAGAGGTCAGAAGTCCAAAATCAAGCCTTGGTTTCTTCTGGAGGCTGTAATGGAGAAGCTGTCCCATGCTTACCCCTGAAAAATCACAAATTTCTCATATTTGTTGTTTTTGTTAATTTCTGAAAGGGAAATAAAGGCAGACATTGTAAAGGTCCTGAGTGAACACACGCATGAATGTGTCGTTTCAGTAACACCCTATCATGGAAAATCTTAAATCATACTTTGTCAGCTTACAGAGCTACACTGACCTTCTAACATACTAATTGTAAATGTTATTAGCAATAGCTATCATGTATTAAACACAGACAAGTAAGTAAATGTTTTACATTTATTATCTCATTTAATCTTAACCCTAATGGTAAGACTAGCATGTTCTTGGTAGAAATAAGAAAATGGAAGCTTAAAAAAGTTAATTAATGATGGTATCTATAAATACTTACATGTCATAAGCAGAGTAATAATAAAATAAATTGAATAAGAAACATATATTACAATGAAAAATTTTTTAAAAGAAACATGTGACAGAGGAAATGGAACTTCCTTTAAGAAACTATAAGTAACTTTAAGTAACTTCATTTCTAGCACTTTCTGCTTCTGCCTTCTACAACAAAACCCATATCACAATATAACAAATATTAGGTGGTCATTTACTATGACAATAAAAATAAGAGCTACAATACAAATAGCTTGGAACCCTGCTGTTTGGTTGAAAACTTTGTCTGTTTAATAGATTTTAATATGAAATGTCATTATAAATAAATTTATATTTATTAAAAAGAAAATAAAACCAAGACTTCCTTTAAAGTGACTGTATTATTTTTTTAATTTTTTATTGTATTTGCTGATAATACTGTACTAATTTCTGCCATACATCAACATGAATCAGCCCAAAATGTATTTCTATGCTAGGACTAGAGCTTTTGAGTTTCCTTTTCAGGCTGACATTTCTCACGCATGATCTCTATATGGTCTCCCTGAAAGTGGAAGTTGGAGAAATGATTACAAATTAACATTACTGTGCCCGACTACACACCTTTATAATATGTCTCAGGGAACAGAATGAGGCAAACTGCATTTTAAGCAACTATCCAGGATAATTTTTAAAATACTAAACACCTAAGAACCTTTGATCTGTTAACTATTCAAAATATCCACCCCCCCCAATTTCTTTTAAAAAACCTGTTTCCTTAATTTTCATTTTTATTTATTTAGTTTTTGTTACTTAATTTTTAATGTAATCTTATGTAAAAGTCTGGTGTTAGTGAGATGGAAGAGAAGGCCACAGAATGAAAGCATGATCCGAGCTTGCAGCGATTCCATACATTTCCCATTCAAAGGAGTTATGTTAGGTAAATATTTAAGGTGACTATTTTACAGGTTACTTTTTGTTAATGAAATCAAAATGTTTGAAAAGTCATTTTAAGAAAATACATTTAAATGAGCCTGAATATGTGTTACGTAGTGGTATGCATGGTGTGTCTCTCAAGATGAAATAAAAAGAATATTTCGGTCTGTCTCTGGCTATTCAGAAAGAAGCCTTCACATTTCATGAGACTTGCTCTACCAGGGGCCAGATTTCCTGGGCACACATCCTTCTGGGAGTGGCTGCTCTCTTTACTTCCCATTTAGCAGCTGTACAACTGGGAAACGTCCAACAGAATAAAAGCCACCTGCTCCTGTAATGATTTCAGCCAAACAGGCGGGTTTGAAGCTTTACCAAATGTGTTGTCTGTCACTCTGATTCAGTTTTCCAAAGGAAATTAAATGGGTCAGATATTCATATAGAAAATATGTCCTGTTTGTTAATTCCTGTTGTGCTTGAGATTCCTTTCAGCCCACCATAATTCATTAATCTGGAGATGCCTTTCTAAAATGAAGAGCAGAGATTGTTTGGAGAGAGAAGTTTAGAAAATGAGACATTCTAGAATGTGTCCCTTATTGCATGCTATGTTATTGTACTCTGAGGCTACATTATTACCTTAGTCTACTCCTGTTAGCTCAGAGGATAAAGAATCTGCCTGCAATGCAGGAGATACGGGTTTAATCCCTGAGTCAGGTAGATACCCTGGAGAATGCAATGGCTACACACTCCAGTATTTTTGCCTGAAGAATTCATGGACAGAGGAGCCTGGCAGGTTACAGTTTATGGGTTCGCAAAGAGTCAGACAACAGTTGAGAGACTAATGTGTGATTACATAAGCCCCCAGCCCTACAAGCTAAATGTCAAAATCTTGTTAGAGGTTTCAACTCAATCTTCTTCCTATCTCAGTCTCTATATGTCTTTAAAAACAGTCTAAAGATGAAATAATATAACATAGTAAAAAAAAAAATTCATAGGCTTTTCAATCACATGGATGCAGTATGAGAGGTGGCCTCCATCATAATTTGCTCCATTGGCATTCTCTTTTGCCCCTCTGAGCCTTGGTTTTGTAATCTGTTAAACAGGGTTATTTTCAGGATGTCAGTTCCGTTCAGTTGCTCAGTCGTGTCTGACTCTTTGCGACCCCATGAATCGCAGCACGCCAGGCCTCCCTGTCCATCACCAACTCCTGGAGTCTACCCAAAACCATGTCCATCTAGTCGGTGATGCCATCCAGCCATCTCATCCTCTGTCGTCCCCTTCTCCTCCTGCCCCCAATGCCTCCCAGCATTAGGGTCTTTTCCAATGAGTCAACTCTTTGCATGAGGTGGCCAAAGTATTGGAGTTTCAGCTTCAGAATCAGTCCTTCCAAAGACACCCAAGACTGATCTTTAGGATGGACTGGTTGGACCTCCATGCAGTACAAGGGACTTTCAAGAGTCTTCTCCAACACCACAGTTCAAAAGCATCAATTCTTTGGCGCTCAGCCTTCTTCACAGTCCAACTCTCACATCCATACATGACTACTGGAAAAACCATA